>NC_092180.1:27963239-28018853 GCF_043641665.1 Enoplosus armatus | reverse complement strand
GGTTATTTGTCCATGTCCCGCTGAAGGATCTATTGCTTAAAAGTGACAGTGAGAGACGCGTGGAAAGAAAAAAATAAAACTGCGTTTTTTTTTTTTTTTTAATCAGCGTGTCATGAGAGAGACCATTAGGTAGCTCTCTTGTTCCTGCCGTGAGTGCCCCTCCACTCAAAAGTGGGACGAGCCAGTTGTTAATCGAGTGCTAATGTTAAAAAACAACCAAACGCTGATGGTGCGTTAAAGCGTGCTTAGCTGTCTGCACGCAGCGGCTCCTCCTCTCTCTCTGTGTGTGTGTGTGTGTGTGTGTGTGTGTGTGTTTCCACTCCACGTCTGTGGGAGTGGATCATGTGTCAAAGCGGTTTACAGGTGGCCTGCAGGGCAGCCGCTCTACAGAGAGGTGGAGGGAAGGCAGGCAAGGTTCAAGTACCTCGGAGGCTCTGACGGCGCTGAACTGAGCAATCCCAGCATCTGAGAGGGCCCTTCAAAAGCCTCCTTATCGCACTGCTCGCTCCGCCGGTTTTATTTTCCACTCTTCTTTCTTGTGTCTCTCTGCCACGGCCCTCTGTCATCTCTCCGTCCTCTCTCCCACCCTCTTATCTCCCCTTTTTTTTTTTTTTTCTTCCCCCCCTATCATACCATCTCTTTGTCATTACCGGACTTTTTCAAAAAATGAAAACAGCGGTTACGTAACACACCCCGCGACTCTTCCGAAATTGCCCTAAAAAAAAAGAAAATCCCCTCAAAATCACAACAGCCCGTTCTTTAAGTGAATACAAACACTAAAACACACCGAACGACAGGCCGTCTCAAGCAGGAGACCGGCGAGTGTCTCCTTCCGGTGCAGGCCAAGTGGCCCCAAGCTGGTCCCGTATCTCGAGCTTGTCTAGTAAAAATCAGGCAGTCCTGACGTCTTTTAGCCTGACGGGTTCTGCGTCTGCGTGACGGTGCGAGCTCTGCTTCGAAATACTTTTACACCTTTACACACAAAAGGGAGTTTTTTCTTTTTTTTGTTGTTGTTGTCAAATTTAAAAATGAACAAAAAACACCCCCCAAAAAACCTCCAAAAACTTGCCAATCAAAGGCAGTCAGAGAACATTCCTATTAGCCTACAAAGTACCACGTCCATGGAACGGTAGATCCGGAGAGGAAAAGAGATAAATATACAGTAGGCAGAGGGATGACAGGACGGAGCGGAGGGTTGGTGGTGGTGGGGGTGGGGGGGGGGAGTGAAACGCAGCGAGCAGAATGGGAGAGGGGAGCGCGACAGAGAGGAGGGATGATGTGCTTAACGGTATCTGTAGGCTTCATTCTGAACAAGCTGCTGCCACAGATCCTGGGAGCCTGCGTTGATAAAATTCGGTTTGATAAAAGTCACTGAAATGCCGGCCTGTCTGCACACCTCTATTAAGCGCTGGTACATTTGTCACAGCCAGTGGAAGTCAACCAAAGGGTTTTAATGTCACATCAGGCTGAATTAAAGACTCAATTGAAAGCCCTGAAAGGTTTAGGTTTTTATTTCAAGTGACAGTAGTGGTGGTACAGCTGTGGCTGGCGCTAAAGATTACTGGGCTCGAGTTGATCAAGGCAGTCGTTTTACATTTCATATGTGGCTAGTGGGAGTTTTGTTATTATTTGTTGCTCGTTTTAGCCTGGATGCTCATTTTGTATCTGATGACTTTGAGCGAGGGAGGGGGGGAGTGTGTGTGTGTGTGTGTGTGTGTGTGTGTGTGTGTGTGGGAGGGGGGGGGGGGGGGGGGGGGGGGGGGATTGCGTGGTGGTGGTGGGGGGGGGGAGTCAGCTCATCTCAAGTCTGACATTATTTTTCTAATTCTTTTTTTTTTTTCAATCAAGAGAAATTAGAAACTACTGCTGCATTAATCATCAACCATCCTTAATATAGCGAACTGAGGGAGCATTTAAAAAAAAAAAAAAAAAAGCCGCTGCATTTTAAAAAACACACAACTTTCCCCCTGAGAAGCCCTTTAATACCACATTACCGTTCTCCATTTATGCAAAAGTAAATATGTAAACCCAAAAGGCAAATGAGCATTCCAGGCGTTTAAACACACAGCCTTCTGTAAACGCCTGGTGCAGCCGCGACCGCATCTCCGAGGCGTAGCTGCCTCAAAGTGAGAGTTGCTACTGTGCTTTTTATTTTTTTTTCTCCTTCTTCTTTTTTTTTTTTTTATTTAAAAAAAAAAAAGGTAAATATACAGTATGATTACTTGTTTATTCCTGCCCTTATTTGAGGACAGGATATCCAAAAACAAGTACTTTTTTTTCCCTTCTTCTTCTTTTTCTGCTTTTTTTTTTTCTGACTTTCCGGAACATCATTACCGAAAGGCAGCAAAAGGCCTCAGGCCTAAATATCTGTGGAAATTAGACAAGCTTAGGGACTGTACAAAAATGATTGGGCTGGGCGGGGGGAGGGGGGGGGGGGTAAATCTCCTATTCATTTTATATTAAAAAAAAACCCAAGACCCTCCCCAGGGTTATCAAAAAAAACTGCAACACCCCCCTCCCTCCCCCTATATCTCAAAACAATATATTTACAGCCACTCTCTAAGCGCTGGCAGACTAACAGTTGTTGCAGCCCTGGAATGTGCGAGCCAGGAACAGGTTACAGCTTTGTGGGCGCCGCAATGTTTTGACCCCACCCCGGCTTCCAAAATGAGACAAACGCGACGCTGGACTTTCGAGCGCGTCATGAGCGAAGTTTACGCGGGACGTTTTAACTTGCAGCTGCGCTCCGCTTTCTCTTGCGATGCAGAATAAAGGGGCGACCGCATGGGCGTGTGGGGGACAACAAAAAAAATAAAGAAGAAAAAAATGAAACTAGACTAACCCCTCGCTGGAGATAAGGTTCAATCAGGAATCACTAATTAACTCCACGCGTATTGTGTTCCTGGAAAACAAACATGGTGGCCTCGGACTAGCCGCAGCCCCCTTAACTTAACTGTTCATGCACCCGAACCAACCGTCAGCCCCCGGTGAAGCCGCTAATGATGAATGAGAAACTTTAACGGAATTCAAAAATATTTGATCTCCCCCCCACCCCCCCACCCCCGTAGACACACGCACTCGCAAACAAACAATCAGTCGAAGCCCACCTGGCGCTTTATTTAATTAGGTAAAATACACATTACATGTGTGTGCGCGGGCACACGCGCGAGAGCATGTGTAAGTGCGTTTGCTCGCCAAGAGCTGTCAGTCTTTCATGAACTACTTTAAAAAGCGCCGTTCAAGGTGGGAGCTAAATACTATTTATCTATTATTTATCTGCGTTATTACCAGGGTTGAATTTAAAAAGGGAGCTCTCCGACGTGGGAGAATTCCCCCGGCGCCTGGCTCTTTCCTTTAATACCTCTTTTTAAGTCATAAGATGCGCTCCCACCCCTGCTGGAAAAAAAAGAAAGAAAAAAAAGAAAAAGAAAGAAACCTTTAACAGATCTCCCGCAATTTCCGACAATTTTCTCAAATCATCTTTTTCCTTTTTTTTTTTTTTTTCTTCTTCAAATGGCCCACCTCATCATCTCCCCTCTCTTCCCAGCCCCCGCCGCCGCCGCCATCCCCCCCCCCCCCACACTCCCTCGTCTTCCTCTTCTGTTTTCATCCGTGTCTTTTTTGTTATTATTATTATTCTTGATCGTGAGCTGCAGTTGTTTTCTTCGGCTCAGAACTGCGTTTTATCTCTTTTGTTGTGTCGTTCACACCAATCGCAGTAATGGGGAGAGAGTTAAGTGGAAGTGCCCGGGCCCTTGTTCAGCTTGTCTGTCGGCTGCTTTGGTAAACGGGACTGTCAGATCTGCACACAGAGAGGGAGTGAGGGGGGGGCACTTGCATCCATGGTGTGGTTGATGACACTGATAGGCTCGAAGGGTGGGAGTGAGTTCACACTTCAAGTCTTGCTCACCCACTCGCAATGTGTGTCCCAAAAACTTGGGGGTCATTTTGAGCAGATTCGCTCTTTCTAACCTTCTGTCACTCGGTGGCATCCGTTACAGACAGAATAGGAAAATGGACATGGAAGACTTACGATTACGATTTATCTGTCGGTTTGGACTGTGCGGCGTATGTTGGTAGCCATTGTTGGGACCCCGTTACTTCTGGCAGTAACTAGTACTCTTAACGCGTTCTTTTTTTAAATAAAGTAAATTACTTTCGCACTGTCACAACACTGGTAACTTATTTCCGTGGGTTAGGCCGGTTCTCTAGGTTATGATAACTTTGTACAGATCAAAGCAATGATGCGGTGACATTAGACGTGAATTTGCCGAGCGAATTTTAAGCAAACCTCGGAAATGTCGCAAAAAAACGGAATGCAAATAGGCGCGTTTCCATCAACTGGTTTGGAGCAAATGAACTAGGCCTGTTGCAAAGCGTAGTTTTCGTCAGAAGTTGGCGGTGTAGGCTACGCTTTGCGCATGTAGTCCGCCAGTAAACAGAAGAAGAAGTAGGGGTTGTGGACCGGAAACAAAACGAGTTGCCTCCTCCCTGTTTTTCACCTGTAAGTGGGATAAATAGCGAGATCCCCTGTTTTTCGTCAAAGGCCAAAAAAAAAAAAAAACACCTCAAGTGAGCGTAAACATCTCAGGAAGTTCTGTTGAATTTTGCAGTTTCCATACAGCTTTTCTAATGCGGCACAAAATGTGCATTAAAATGGATTTAAGGAAACACGGCTAGTGTTAAGACCGAGGGAAGAAAGCGCGAGCAGTCAGGCAACCGGGCTGGTTTTGGCGGTATGTGGCACGGCGGGTCAACCTTGGTGCCAAATGGTCTCAGTAACCAAGCACGGAAAAAAAGAGAGTAGTAGATCAAAGAGCATTTTCCATCACCACCATCAGACCACCATTATAAAATGTTGTTTGGACACTGCCATCTGCAAACAAAGTCAGTTAGTACTGTTTTTTTATCATAAATGGGTATGTATGGAAGGCAGTCGCGGTTGGTTTGGTCCACCACTTTGGTCCCCTAACTTTTCCTCTAGGCGCCAGTGACATTTGATGAAATGTCTTGACAGCTATTGGATGGATTTGCCATTGCAATTTGGGACGCACTTTAATGCTCCCCTCAGGATGAATTATAACAACTTTGTTTTCACCCGGCACCATCATCGGGTCGACATTTGGTTTCTGACCAAATACCTGCAAAACTGACGGTCCCGTCAGCCGAGGAGACCTCGTCTGCTTTGTGTTTGCCGTTAATCGCCACCGCGCCAGCGCTAGCATGCTGCTGTTAGCGTTTAGCCACGCTTGGTTGTCGGAAATACTTGTTAAATCATGAGGGCTCAACGCGAGTTTTCAGTCTGTCCTCAAAGTAAAGTGGCTCAGGTGATCTGGCTAAGCTTTTGCCTCATTTACGATTTACCGGCCGCTCTTGTTTCTCGCTGTTTCTGACTTTTTGGTTGCAATGTCACCAAAGTTCCCGAATCTCAGCAGTTACTTTGCCGAGTACAATCGTATCATAGCTGACAGAAATGAAGGCCAGAACTGTGAAAAGGAAGTCCAAGTTGTAATAAACCAGAGTTATCCTTTCAGCCAGAATTGTACTTATTTATTCCTTTATTACTGAGGACTTCTCAAGTCGTTGACACCACATCATTCTGTGCCACAGCACAGTAACCTACACACTTATTGCCTCCTTCCTGTCTTCACCGAGCGCCTCCGCACTTCACCCTGCCTGTGACCCCACTGACCAGAACTTACTCAGTCACAGGAAGTCCCTCAACTCTGTGCTCGCGTCCTCCCAAACACCCCTCATCCAGCCTCCCCACCAACAGGCCAATGTCACGGCAGAGCTGCTTCGGATTAGGGACCGGGGAGGTTTGCTCCACGGATCTGAAGTTGAGGCGGAGTTTATTTCTCTCTCCTTCCCTCATAGCCTCCGTCTCTCTCTCTCTCTCTGATTGCCGATCAGGCCCCCGAGGGCTTTGAGGCGCTCTCGCTGGATCCCTGTGATTAGAGTAAATGGCTTCCCCTCTGCTCGCCGGAGATCGGGGGTTGGTCCGCGGGGTGGACTGAGAAGGGCGCGAGGTGAGCAGCGCAGGAGAACACTGAGGGTGAGGATGTGGAAGTTGAGGGAAGGCGGGGGAAAAAGTGCAGAGTGAAAGTATTGAGAAAAGAAAATTACTTAAGTGTTGGTTTGACAGGGACGCCCATGGGCCCTATAGGTGGGTGCAGTACCAGGTTTGCATAATATCAGATTTATGGTTGAAAAACTGGCTTCCAAGTGAGGGAAAAGACATCACACCAGCCTCCTAGTGCTTATTTTAAATTTAGGGACATAGCTCCACCGTCTCCCAAGCAGCGTTACGAATAGAGTGTCCCACAACAATCAAACATGGCAGCAAATACACCAGTTTCAAGTCTCGTAACTGTTAAATATTGAGACAAAATGTGACTCAAAACAATACGAAGGTGGCATCACACGCAAAGGAGTTTTCCGTAAGACTCAGTCCGCTCAGGGGAGCGATGGTCTGCACCAGTCCACGGCGATCTCCTCTCCAGGCGGTGTACTTAGCAGAGACGTGTGTGTCGCTGTGTGTGTGTGTGTGTGTGTGCTTCCTGATATGTGGCCTGTAATAAAACGTGAGCCCTCCGGTGCCGAATCCTCTATGTGTGTGTGTGTGTGTGTCTGCCTCCGCCTGTAAGTGTGCTTTTCCGGAGTTTCCTCTACAGTATGTAGTACCTGTTGTGTGTGTGTGTGTGTGTGTGTCAGATACTGCTGGGAGGGGCATTTGATCCAGCCGTGGCTCATGTTTGTGCGGAGCCCGGCGGAGAGCGGCGGAGGTCAGTCTCCTCCTCAACACCCCTTTTTCATCCAATTTCTTTGGCTGCGGGCGGCCGCTTGCCGTGCTTTTGTTGCCCGAGGTAATCTCTGAAGTGATCTTAATTATGGAGGTTCGGCCTGTTCCTCTCCCCCCCCACCTCTTCCTCCCCCCCTCTCTCTCTCTCTCTCTTGTCATTCTCTCTCTCTCTCTCTTCCTCTCTGTACACGCTTTTAATCTAACAGCGTAGTTAGCTCGTAATGAGGGCGAGGGGAGCACGTGCGCGTCTGCTTACACATGCTGCGAGGCTTCGAAGAGGAGGAGGAGGAGGAGGATGAAGAGAGTGAGGAAGGGTGGAAAGACAAACGCTTACACAGTTTCCACGACAGGTTTGCCAAGAGATGTATGTAGCGGACCAGGAATCTGGAATTTATTTTGAATTCTCCCACGCTCAAGTGGCATGAAATGTGCTGCTTGACTTTATGCGCCACAATAGCAACAATAACAATTCCGCAAGGACAGACATGCAGTGTCGACACGTTTTACACGCGTCACTGAAAATCAACGAAACGAATTCGACCTCCACAAGTGGACTTTTTAACTGAAAGCATGAAATTGAAAATGAAATATTGCAGCGCATACGCTGACCACCGGGGGATGACCTGTCGGATTTATTTTGCATTTATAATTACGTAACGTTACATTTAGAGACATATCCGCTACACATCTAGAAGTGGACCCGGGGACTTTATTTGTAAAAAAATAAAATAAAATGAAATAAAATGATGAAATTCAAAAAAAAAAAAAAGTTGGTGTATTCCTTTTGAGGAGCAGCGAGAACGGTTTTGAAGGAGGGATGTTGAGAGGCCTGGAGGGAGGGAGGCAAGGCAGGGCAGGGGCGTGGGGGAGGGGGGGGGGGGGTGGGGCAAAGGGGAGCACTGGGGGTTAGAGAGAGAGGGAGTTAGATGGGATCCATTACACATAAACAGCCTAGGCATTGATGAGATGATCCGACGAGGATTAGGCCGACAATCCTGATGGACACTGAAAAGGTGACCACACGGGGGAGGGAGGGGCGTGTGTGTGTGTGTGTGTGTGCGCATGTGGAAATGTGTGTGTATGTGGGCTTGTAGCACAATAGCATATGCCGTATGGCCTCATTATGATACCCCCCCCCCACCCCACCCCACCCCACCCATCTCCTTCTCCCAACGCTGCCGCCGTCGCTCTTTAAGGTCCCGCTGGGAGCCATTTCCAGGTCACAGCGAGGCCAAAGGGCAGCAGCTGGGGCACGAATGCCAATCAAGCCGGCGCTGCAGCGCTTTTGAGATGCTCTTGTTGTGCATGTGCGCGGCGGGTTCCGTCACGTAGCTGGTTTCAGTTCCTCCCGTGCTTTTCAACTTGTCCTGACGGGGGCTGTGTGGGAATTTAAGGATAGAACGAAAGATTCCAGCGGCGGCTAAAACTGTCCCTGTCAGCTGACACAAATCATACGAAGCGTTTCCCATGACCAACAACTAAAGCGTTCGTCAGGTGAGAATGCCAAACGGTGGGTTTAGCGTCTTGTAATGCGAGAAAGCATTGCTGTTCTTCCTCTCTTTTAAATAATTGTGAATTGGATTTCCTTGGGTTTTGGACTGTTGGTCGGAAAAAAAATCAGGCAATTTGAAGACATCGACCTCCCTGGGAAGCTGTTAGGGGCATTTTCCACTTTTAATCAATGACTAAAACATTTAGAACTGGAACAACTAGTTGACGAATCAATTAGGGTTCAAGTTTAAGTTCGTTTTGAATCATAAATTGAAGCTTCTTAAATAATTATTGGCTTGTTCTCGTCGTTTGTCTCACCCAACTCGAATGTCTTTGGGTGCTGGACCGTCTTATGCTTCAGCTGGGACCGTGGAAACCTGGCATTTTGGCCTTTATGTGGACCAAAGGATTAACAGGGCCGGCTCCTGTGCGCTCATGGGTGGCGTAGGAATCACACGGCGGGGTGTGCGCAGGTAGAGGGACTTTTTCCTCTGTCTGCAAGGCAATTTGTAAGTTGTATGCAAATGTGTGCGTTACAGTGAGGCTGCTAATTCCTCCAGGGTCAAGGGGAGGGGCTGGGGTTAAATGGTGTGACAGGGGAGGTCAACAGTGATTAGCTACCATCTGAGCTAATGGCTGGATGCTGGGGAGGAGAGGAGGGAGGAAGAAGAAGAAGAAGAAGAAGAAGAAGGAGAAGAAGCCGGTTTGTTGAAATCATTGTGTGTGTGTGTGTGTGTGTGTGTGTGTGTGTGTCATTGTGTTGAATACTCTCACCCCTCCCGTTTGTACTCACCCCCCCCGACTATCCCCTCCTTTCCTCATGTCCTTATATTATTAAAGGTTGCCTCCGTGCTTAAGTAAGGCAAAGCAGATGGCCCTTTTCATAAATCATGCTTATAAGATGATTATAGGCGTCGCCGCCCACCATTCTCCCCTTCACTTGCCGTACAGTAGTGCTCACAGTTTTCCTCAAGACCTGCTAATCTGGCTGTATTTTTTATTTTTATTTTTATTTTTATTTTTATTTTATTTTATTTTATTTTATTTAAAAAAAAAAAGAAGCACAAAGCCACCGCTAAAAAGGGGACCGGAGTTGCGACAGTTTGAACCCTGAAAACGGCAACAAAAAAAAAAGAAAATAAGAGAAAGAAAAGAAAAGAAAGAAAGACCACAAAGGTGACAAGTCAAGAAAAGAAAGAAGAAAAAAAAATGCAATGATAAGATTCCTTGCCCTTGCCAGTGCCGCCCCCTCTCTCTTCTCCAGACTCTCAGCGTTACCCCCCACTTGTTATGATCCTGAGCTTGGCGCAAAGTTGCTCAGAACAGGATGTTAAATATATAGCACGGGGAGGGAGAAGGAGAGGAAGGGAGATGGAACAGGAGTAAAAGGAGGGGTGTGTGTGTGTGTGTGTGTGTGTGTGTGTGTGCGCGCGCTTGTGTGTGTTGGATTATGTCTGTGCCGTTGCACTATTCCTTGATGTATGCACCATGTCAGGCAGTCATTGTCTCCTGGGTAAAGAATGATAGTTCAAATACCTAGCATCTCTCCCCTGGTGCTCCAAATGCTCGCCTTTGAAGTTTTTATAATCCATCTGTCATCTGCGAGTAGGGAGGGCACATGTTCTGTACCACTCAATTACCAAATTCTCTTTTTGCCAGCTACAATGAGACAGGAAGCAAATAATATGGGCGACCCTGAAAAAAAGAGAGAGAGGGAGAGAGAGAGAGAGAGAGAGAGAAGGGGTGGTGGCGGGGTGTATAGAAAGAGAAAAGAGGGAGGAATTGCTTGAAATCCTGCGTTCCTGGCTTTCTCACGCACTTGATTGTGTCCCCTCGCTGCCTCTCATAACAAGAGAACAAAGCCTGTTTGTTGTGGGTGGAATGCCTAAAATGCTTCCTACTGTTACAATTATGAAGAATTTGATTGAATGTGTATTGTTTCAAGGGCTTGGTGATTTTGATCATTTTTAAAGTGCCTCAGATTGTTATTCTGCTTCCCCACTAGCAATAATAACCAGTCACCTAATCAAACTCCATTTGATATAAACATTTAATTTGTTATAAGGGCTGGGCGCTGTCGTGGATGGCTAGTGTGAAGGGGTGAAAAAACGGAAATACAAAAAAAAGAGTGTGTGTTTTGATTATACATTATTCATTACAGACACTTAAAGGTGCATTCCGATAGGCTTTTTGTCAGCTGCCGGATGGAGAATCTAATGAAGTTTGCCGCAGTTTCTTGGTGTTAAAGAATTGTCTTTAATTGGCGAGCGCTTTGTTGTGCGCCGCTTTAAAGCTGCACTCAGGCGACCAGGCAAACTTCAGATAACCATCTGAAAAATAACAACAGCAGCAGTCGCAAAATTATGGCTCTGAAACATATTTCATTTACATACGCCACAGGCCCCTTTTAAGGCATCTACCTTTTAATTCTTTTTCATATTTAACACTCAACACAAAACAATAAAAGCCTCAGATCTCTGTGTCTGTATCCTCGTTTACATTGAAACCCCCCCTCCTCCTCCTCCAAGCCCCCACCCCCCACCATCCCCCCACCTCTCCTCCTCAGCCCCCATCCAAAGGCATCCTCACTGGGAAGAAGATGAAAAGATTGTTTTGAGAAACTCGAAAGGATATTTGACATTCTTTGGTTGCTTCTGAAACTTCCAATATTCTGCCGTAATTGTTTCATACACGTTATATATCTTCATTTGTGGGGCGGGTGGGGGGGGGGGAGATGAAGAACACGTCGGCTTCTTTCTTCCTGAATAAAAGGCAGCAGAACCCATCTGGTTAGGTGAAACACGGCTGGCCCTCTCGCGCTCATCGCTGAAATAATACTCCCTCTAATGACTCCCACATATTCTGAAATCTCGCTTTTGAAATTGGTCTTGGCAGATTATTTGCAGGTACTTGAGTTGCATCTGTTTGCAATTTTGCAAATGTGGAAGACTTTAATGCCGGGCAGGGGCAGATAGTCGAGAAAAGGCTATTTTAATCCCCGGGATAACACCGGCTGTCAGCGCGAGCGGGCCTGGATAGCGGCCTGCGCCTCAACCCGGAATTCCGGACTCGTCTGTACCCAGGTCACTGTACGTTTGTACATACAACGCAATGTGTGGCTGTCTATAACGTGGGACCAGGACTGGCCGGTTTTAACCTGAGATGGTGGTGTTTGCAGGTTAGCGTGTGAGGAGGCGGTCATACTGCATAGTAAGAATACAAAAAAACAAAAACATCAAATAAAAGTGTAAAAGCATTGACTGTAGTTCACTTTTATTCAAGTACAGATTTGAGCTGTTTGTACTTTGGATGCTTGTAGGCCCCAACATTACAGAGGGAAATTTTCAAAGCAGTACTTCTACTTGTGATGCAGTATATATATATACATATATATATATATTTTTTTACAGTGTGGTAGGAAAAAGGACACAAACACTTCCTCCACCGCTGCGAGCTCGGCCTCACACATTGCATTTGGCCGTTCCATTTGTGCATCACAGATGACGCGGTTCACAAGCCCCTCGGAGTCGGTCAGGTATTTGTATTGTCCGGTATAAAGTGCAGCGATCAGCGAAGCTAAACCAAAGCTGAAATAATTGTGACTTCAGTCCTTATTATTTCTACCATGTGGTGAGCAGCTGACCAGCTTAAGCCTCCCTCACCCCCCCCCACCCTCCCCTTTTTTTTTTACCCCCCAACCCCTCCCCTCCCCTCTCCCTCCCTCCCTCCCCCTTTTTAAAACTGTAATAAGGTGCCCTATTGTCCTATGGCAGGGTGTACCGGGGGCCACGGCCGAGCCCACCCGGCTGACTGTAATTGCATAGGTGGTTACAATTACATTAATTACATATTTCATCAACGCTGTTTATCCAGCCGCACGGTAAATGAAGAAGCCAAACTTTTAACTCTGTCTTTTGTTTTTGCATTTCTTGTCCCCCGCCCCCTAACCCCCTCTGCTTTTTTTTTTTTTTTGTGTGTGTGTGTGTGTGTGTGTGTGGTTGTTTTATTAGGAGCAAAGGGAGGGGAGGTGCCAGAGGAGGAATTATGCTGAAAGTGTATGCCTTGCAACTTTTCCCCTCCCTGTTGGAAATGTTTATTTGAACAGTAAGCTCATGATTTGAATATTTGTAATCCATGCTTAAATTTACAGGCCAGATGAACTTTTTGGCACAGAATGGCAACCATAAGTAGGATTTTGAGAAAAGCTTTACAAAATTTTAAGCCATGTGCAAGGCTTATATAATTTAGACGGGGGGAAATATGCACAAATAAAACAGGCTCTGTCTTATTTACTCTACATGGGCAGAAAAAAACTGCATCATATGGCGCCTGACGTATATATGCATTAGTTATGTCCTTCTGTCCACACTTTTAGAAAACAGAATCTAAAGCTAACAAGCAGTCGTCTATGCATACTTGGAGGAATAAAATAGCCCCAGAGGCACAGGCACTTGAGTCGCTCTCCTGTGTGAGATGTAAATGAGTGTACTCCATATTGACTTGCGCTGGCGGGGATGCCACCCATATTCGGCTGGGAGGTGGGTGGGTCGCCCCGGCGAGTGGCAGAGAGTGATAGAGAGAGAGAGAGAGAGAGAGACTGGGAGCGAGGGGGTCGCTGAGGCGGGCAGGAAAAAGGAAGGCTTTCTTAAATGATGCTAATCAGTCCGGAGGGGCCTGGCCCTCTCTCCCTCATCAGCCCGCTGTAATTCAGATGTGCCGAGAACCTGGAATTAAATGTGTCACTGTGAGGCGAGTGCGTGTGCGCAGATGTGTGTGTCAGCCTCTATTTGCCTTGTATCCACTTCTCTGTGTGTGTGTGTGTGTGTGTGTGTGCACGCACGTGTGTGTGCGTGCGCATGGGGTGTTTAGGGGTTAAGTAGAACCAAATTAGTCGATGGGAGAACTAACAGCAGCAGTAGCTTTCTGTGTGGCTACTTCTTGGTGAATGTCAAGATGATTTAGCTGCTCTTCTGCTCGCCGTCTGTCTCTGAGCACTGGCCCTCCAATCACCGCTCCGAGCTGTCTGTTTTGTGGCCCTCCGTGCAACAAATGAATATTAAATCTGCACCGGGCAACTTCACGCGCTGGCAAAGAGGTTGGAGTCTGAAATATGAGGATGGTGAAGCCCAGAAATCCTGCGAGGTAACGCCGGTAAACCATCGCCTCCTCCTCACGTAGCGTCTGCTGACGGTGAGGGATGTGCTGCACGGAGAACAGCTTCTGCTGCATGTATTTCAGTGGGGGTGGGGGGTGGGGGTGGGCTTTTGCAGCTACTGTATACACTTTTATATGTGTAATCACAATCCTGGAGCTTTAACTCATGTGGCCAACACCAGATCAATGCTGACCAGGGCTCACACTGAGGAGCAGGAACATGTTTAAACCTCTCAAATCCTCCGTTTCTTACCGTAGACGTGCAGCGAGCCGCACGAGAACCTCCTGATCGAGCAATAAGGCATCCCAAAAACGCATAGAGGTTCGATACCCGGCCCTCGTGTCAATCGGTGTGTCCCTGTGTGAGCTCACGAAGGTGTCTGTGTTGTCTTTCTTGCCAGCGAAGGGTGTATGTGTGTATTCTTGCTAAAATATTGTGTGTGTGTGTGTGTGTGTGTGTGTGTGTGTGTTGGGAAGGGGGTGCAAGTGTATGCGTGCGCGGGGACGCCAGTTGGGCTAACAGCTGAATCATGGCTCAGCCGCTGCCCCTCGTAGTCCTTGGCAGTTAGCGGTGTGAAAAGCCTTCTCTTTGAGGGCATTATATAGATTAATGTGCTGTGCCTCGGGCAGAGACACACACACCTCACCAGGGAGGGATCCTGACCGTGTGTGTGTGTGTGTGTGTGTGTGTGTGTGTGCGGCAGAGAATCCGAGGGCTACAGCAGCACAGGATTGCTGAGGTTTAAGTGTGAGATGCGAACGTGTGTGTGTGGGGGCGTGCGCATTTGTGATCGTGTGCATATGTGTGTGTGCGGATGTGAGAAGGGACAGTTTGATGGGGGGGGGGGGGGGTGTTAACAAGATACTAGGGGAAGGTACCGTGAGTAAGCTGTGTGTGTGAGAGAGAGAGAGACAGAGGCTTGGGTGGCATTCAGATTTATTCTTGGTGAATTTTTTTGAATTATATTTTTGATGCATCTTCCTACGATCTCACACTTGTTTGTGGTGGAGAAGTTATCCAGTGATAATAGAGACGATGCAATAAATAACACATTTGATCATCAATAAGTGATGACAGAAAGCAAAGTGTGAAAGATTTCCCCCGTACCCTGTGTTTCTGATGTGGCTGTACCTGTTTACTTCGCTTCTTCAACCCAGAAACGCGGCTAGACTCGCAGATATTAGAGTGCATGTGCCGTTAAACCCAGTAAAATGAGTGTGTGTGTGTGTGTGTGTGTGTGTGCAAACTGGAATACACGTGTTCAGGCCAGCGGGTGTCTGCGGGGCACCTGGGGAGTTTGTTTTTATGCGAATCGGAGGTGTTTACGAGGCCCGGGTGGCCCAAGAGGGGCAGTCAAACCCCCCCCCCCCCCCCCCCCCCGTCTTTACTGTCTCCCCCTGTCCATCCCGCACCGCCTTGCTCTCCCAAAGGAGCCCGTGGCGTGGCCGAGTCGGCGTCCCTGCTCCAGAAGAGAAGCCACCCCCCCCCCCCCCCACCACCACCACCATTTTACCCCTTTGCTGAGAAATATGGGGGAGAGCTTCCTTATCAGAATTGTAGCACATTCCGTTGAAGATTAGGCACATCTGTTGTTTTTGTGTATGTGCTGCTGCGTGCCCATGACACTGCGAGTCCTGAGATCATTTTGTGTGTGATTTTTTAAAAAATCTCTTGCGTAGCGTAATGTTTCGTGTACCGGTGGAAATGTACACACGTGTCCAGATATGTTTGAGGGGTGCACATGCGCGCTCTCTTCCAGGCGGCGGCCTAAATAACCTACTTTTTCTTTTTCTTTTTCTTTTTTTTCGTCAGACAACGGCATCAAGTCGCGGAGGTGCACATATGCAGAAAGCTATTTGGAAAGGCCTCCTCGTAGCTGTCAGCTTTTATTATGCGCTGAGGTGTCATGTTTGTTAGGAAGCTGAGTGCAGATGGCAGAGTGGAAGAAATGGATCACTAATTTTAACAATGATTAATGAACAGAGATGGAAAATGAATTACATCGGACTATTGGAGGCAAGGAATATTTTCTCTGAAAATGTTAACTTCGGCTGCCAGGCAGCGGAGTATATTGAGGAAGGGGAGGGAGTGTGTGTGTGTGTGTGTGTGTGTGTGTGTGTGTGTATGTGTGCATGGATGTGTGTTTGTTTGTATGTGTGTGCACCGAGGTGCAATTCCCCCCCCCCCACCTCCCACATCTTTTGTAGAATCAACACTTCACTGCTCTTGCCTATTACTTTACTGTTCGCCTGCTTAAACACTGCCGGCTTTATACACATTGCACCCACCCCCCCACCCACCCACTATGTGTATTGAACTACCAGTTAAGGTACACACTCTTTAATAAGGTAAACACAGGAAAGGTTAGACTGTCTTAAAATGTTATGCTATTTCCATTACTCCGCAGTATGCGTTGATATCAAATCACAGATGTAGCAGGTTTCCATCATGTGCCAGTAGCTTTTGCTGTGGCCTTCCACTCCAGTAGAACAACAACCGGCCCACATCTGCCTTCCAATGTAGCTTGCGAGCCATTTTCACGACTCTGTACGCATTGTTTTTTTTTGGTCATGAAAAACAACAATGACGTTATCATTTTCGAGTCTTTTTTTTTGGGGGGGGGGTTCGAACTGACGGCCGCCTCATCAGTCTTGTTTTATCAACACGTCCGCATGAGTCGTCAAACGTGGCGGGGGAAGTCGGACGTGTTTACCCCTCATACGCGAGTACGGCAGTACCATACGGCAGTATGAAAAGCAGCCGTGACATTCCTCATTTCTTGAGATCTGAGAGAAGTTCCTCATAGCCCCCCCCCCTCTTCTTTCCACTTTCTTTCCTTATAAAAAGACAGGTTGTCTTTTTATGAGGACCCCCACCACCACCACCACCCTCACCCCTGGTATTTGTGTCTCTGTCAAGGTTTGTCTGGTGGGCGGTTGGTGCAACATGGTTTAATAGGTAGATGTGAACTATTTTGAATTTAATTAAGGGCCTGATGGGAAACGCGTAAAGGGAGAATACAGAACAACTTCTAGCAACATTGTGTGTTTGTGTACGTGTGTCTGTGAGTGTGTGTGTGTGTGTGTGTGTGCAAGGGAGACATAGAGAGAGAGAGAGAGATCTCAGGTTACGGCAGCATATGCTAAGCACTCAGAAAACATACACAGTGCCTTTGGTGAACAAGGTAGTCGGTATGCCCTTGGGAGCCAATTTAGATTGTGACTTAAGGCAATGTCGTGGCTTTGTGTGTGTGAGCGCGTGTGTGTGTGTGTGTGTGTGTTCCCTGCATGTGAGTGTGAGTTTTCCTGTTGACGCTCCTTTGAAACAGTAGTGGTGGGTAGATCTGGGTGGCCCTCCTGCAGACCCTCCACATCTGTGTCCCCCCCCCCACACACCCCTCCCTCCCTCCCCCTGTTGCAGGACTGAGCCAGCTTCTCCATGCCTGGCTGCCTCTCCACATCCAGATTAGCCATGTGAATCATGTTGGGCCCATATTCCTTTTTAAGTAACAATGTGCAGCGTTGCGGCGATGAATCCCCGAAGAGAGCGCCACCTACAGAACGCTACAACACGCTGCGACTAACGGGCGGTCTTTGGGTGGAAGCAACGCGGCATTGAACTTTTAGCACCCGAGATTGAGGGTAAACACAGAAAGCCGAGATCTTGTCGATGACCACCTGTGCAGATTCAAGCAAACGTTGAACGAAATGTCACCAAAAAAATAAAAAAGAGAGAGAAAGAAAGGTAAACCAGGAGCGATTTAGTCGGCTGCATAGAAATGGATAAATTAGCTTCTTCAACAAAGAACAAAGCTGCGCGACTTTTTTTGCAGGTTTTAGGAAATACGTCCTCCACTACGTCGCGAGTCAAAGCCAGCTGCTGTCTCTGCGAGGCCTCGGCCCAAACGCCCCTCACCAACTTCCCTGCTACTTTAAAAGGGAGTGGCAGTGTTTCACCGCGCGCACTTTGTGTCGGCTTGATTATTTTTCTGCCGCTAAGCGAGGCTGGATCAGATAACATCCTCCGCTGTGCCGCGCAGGCTCCTCTCACAGTTCTCTGCTCATGAGAACAAAAGCTTCCTGCCCCCCCCCCCACCCCCACCACACAAAAATTGTATTTCAACTCTCAAATGATAAACCTTGTGCATGTGCCCCTCATCTTAAACTGGATATTACAGTGTCAAATTAAAAAGTAATAATAATAATAATAATAACAAAATGGAAAGAGTAAAAGATTGATATACACAAGCAATTACAGTTCATATATTTGTTAGATAACTCAGGGATTTGTAAATGACATCATGTCCTCACAGGAAGTCCTGGGGAAAAATAAAGATGTGGGGGGGGGGGGGGTATTTTAATGGGTATTTCTCTTCTGTCGCCAGTGTTGCAAACTTGTCAAGCTTCAAATGCAGGATGGCTGTGAATTTCCTGGTGTGTGTGCTTTGTTTACAGGCTCTCGTCGTCCCACCTTCTGCGGAGCTGTCGGTGCTCTTCCTGACATCCGGCATTCGTTGGAACGGCGGCAGTCACACAGGTACGATCCCACTGATTGATCACGGGAAAGGAGAGGATATTAAAGGTGTCTGTCACACTCACACACCTGCGCGCGCATCTTTTGTTTTCATTTAAATCTCTGTTTATCCCGGGGGTGGGGGGTGGGGGGAGTCAATTGAGCGTGCACTTGTTAAGCAGTGCCATGCTTCTCGGTCACACCGCCGTGACATTCATATCTGGGAGCTGCCCATTGCAGCATCTGTCGGTGGGTCAGTGGCTCGCTCTGGAGTACATCAAAGTTACAGAGGAGAGCTAGTTATTCACAATCCAGTTCCAGCCAGACAGACGCAATGAACGGACAGCCTTTCAGCAGGCCCCCACCACACAAAGCGCCAACGCATACCCGCATGCACCCGCACTACACGGAGATGCGACGCGTTGGTTGCGTGGGTGGGTGTAGGGTGAATGAATGCCACGCCACGTTGACCTGAACTTTGCAAGTGGACGCGAACTATTCGCGTTTTTAAGTGAACACATGTCATCAGCTGTCAAGTAGACGGCACGCCATGCCGCGACACGCTGTACAGTGTGTTAAACGTCCCATGAAATTGCTTCATAGTTTCGTTTTTCTTTGGTTTCACCTATTTCCACAGTGAACGTTGTGTTGGGGGACAGGACCTGCCATTCCAAAAAGGAAAATGTGATTTGACAGTGGAACAGCATTTGGGACAAAGGCTGCAAAATGAGCACTCATGGTAGCGTTTAAGAATGTTTTTATCTTGGGTGTCAGGCCGCATATGTTTGCACCTCTGATAGCAGAGAGACCTGCAGGATATGTTGGTGATGTCACAAAGTGACACCCGAATAGACGCCTCTGACTCATGCAAAGGGTTTGGGTCTTAAAGCATTTTGTCGGATTGGAGCCCAGCGTCAAATCTGCTTTGCAAATTCTGAATTCTTTTGAATCTGCTCAGGTTCAGCTTTCGACATATTCAAGTAACTGCACCACGCTCTTTTGGCGGCAGCCTAATTAATGTTCAACAGCTGTGGCCTTACTTACTTTTACAACCTTCGTTTCATAAGCGACTTGCTCCAAATACTGGATGTCCAGATGCAGAACTATTACGATGATTAGCCTGAAATATTAATTTGGAGCTCGTTAAAGATGAAGTGGGATGCGTCACTCTAAGCAAAAGCGACGGACAGCGATGGCTCTGCAAAATCGGTGTGTTTTGTCAATGGGAAAAAACACTTTTTTTTGTTTTACGTGCCAGGAGCTAAATGAAAAGACCGATGTCATTTGTTTTCCACCTCTGCAAAAACACACCTCCTAACAGGACTAACCGGATCCAGCTTGTCAGCGAGTATCTCAGGCGTGTGAACTAACTAGTTGCTAATTAACAATGTCTTGTTTCCTAAACTTGCCGAAGACACAATTTGGAAATGGGTCAGCTTTGGAGTCGTTGGAAGGCTAGGAGCTGGGCTAGCTGTTTTCCCCTGCCCCCCAGCCTTTGTGCTAAGCTATTTTAAGTGTGTCTTGGACCAATCTCTATCTATCACGGTAAAGGTATATATCACGATAGCCTACAATAATTCTTCTGTAAATAAATAAATATATATATATCGTCATATTGGCCAACCCTAAGTTATACCATCTGAGCTCCAGTTAAGACAGTGAGCGAGCATTCGTCACAAAACGTCGTAGCATTGAGAACACCTTGTTTGCCACAATCAAAACAAGGAACAAGGAACAATTAGACCCAGGGACACAAAATAACAACACACACAATACACACTGGATACTGTTTTGGTAATTCTTCATAGTCATTTTTTTAAAAAATCTTCATTACAAATCCACAGCGACAACAACAAAAAAAAAAAAACCCTTTCCCTCGCAACGCTAATTGCATTCAGCGCGTAGGCATGTCAGCAACTGCAGCGTAGTCAGTGCCAAGATACCGCGGCTAAGGCTAACGTAAGAGGCTAACGCTCGCCTGTGGTTTTAGTGCTTTGCGCCTCTTCTCTTTTCATGTCCGGACAAATGTGAGTTTTTTTGGGGGGGTACATACACACCGGCTCAGGATCGGGCTCGCTCAGCTGCCGATTACAGCCGATTTGGCTGAAATAAACAACTCAATTAATAACCACTACGCTTATTGTGATGCTTACTATAGAAAGCCCCCCCCCCCCCCCCCCTCTCTCTCTCTCTAGGGGCCCCTCTGCTGGCCACGGGGCCCTATGCCACCGCAAAGGTCGCTCATTGGCCCGAGCGGCTCTGGCTCCAAGTTCTTGTTTTCTCACTTTGGGGACGATGCTAATCACCCGCAGGTATTAGCATGCGCACTGGGCAGCGCTGCGTAACGTAAAACACATTTGGCGCCAGTGTTTGCGTCACATATTAACTAAGGATACTAATACTTAAGGATACCCCTTCCCCCCCCCCAACACACACACACACACCGCCTGTCAAAAAGCCACGACGCCGCCAATTCCTCTCTATGTAGCTCAAGGAGACAATTAGCAAACAGAGGTGACATGGTAAACAGGTGCAAGCCATTATTCCTGGAGCTGGAGGAGCGTGGCCACCCCATCTCTCACGGTGATGGGCTGTTATAGTGTGTGTCAGTGAGTGCTGGGAGATCATATGACAAGTACAAGTGAGGGATATGTCTGCTTTGTGTGTGTGTGTGTCGGGGGGTTAGGACGCTTCATCCTGCCTGGTTGTCTGTAATCAGCGCGTCATCATCATCATCATCATCGCCATCATCGCCCCTTGCTGTCGCGCTCGTACGACAGGAATTAGACGCTCTCTCTCTCTCTATGTCTCGCGTTCATCTTTGCTCCCCTTAAATCCGCCCCCCCCCTTCGACATCGCCCCTCTTCCTCTTCCAGCGACTACTCGTTCCCTCTCACCTCGGGGGTTGGCTTCCTGTGAAACAGAGCAAGGGACGAGCGGGTCAAAGCGGGTTTGTAAAAATTGATCGGCTTGTAAAGTGCTAATCAATGCGAACCTTTTCTCTTGAAGCTGTAAAATTCATGCGAGAGCTATAAATTCATAGATTCCTATTATAAGATTCGGGAGCAGCAGGGAGTAAACACACACACACACACACACACACACGGCAGCCGTCCTCTCCAGGACAATGGCCCGTCTGCATTATCATGTGCCCCGCTAAAGTGAAAAGCGAAGACGTATTTAACCGCAAATGTGACATTCAGACGGCATTACTTCTGATCATGCCAGATTTCGAGCTCCGCGCGCCGACATTTTGCCTCCGTACCTTAATGATAACAATATGATGCTACATCTCTCCAGGCCGGGGCCGCGCCTCGGTGACGGGTCTGTTGTTTTGAAACACATTTCGCCGGCTGTAGTTTTTATTAATCAAATATAGCATGGGTGAGTCATGTCGCTTTGGCTTGTGTCATATCGGAGGTATGTGCCACAGATTTCCCCTCATATTGGAAGCAGAGCTAACACATGCTCCCCTTGACGCATTCTCACACCATTTCTCACACAAAGCGCTCACACACAAACTTAGCGCGGACGCGTACACGCACACGCGCACACACACACACGCAGCTGACTTATATAGAAAGAGATTCATAAAGAGACCCGCACACATACGGATGAGCATTTACAGACACACAATGAAAACAGTTGACGTACCAAACCTGCTGCTTCAAATCAAAATGTATTTTCCACAGCAGCGGTGTGAAGTCAATGAGTACCATACATATACGTATTGTACTCTAGTAGAAGTTTGAGGTATTAATAACCTTTTTGTTTAGTAGTATTAAGTAGGCCTACATTCTAAAATTCTAAATGCAGCACTTTTACTTGTAACAGTGTTGTTATGTTGTGTGATTGTTACGTAAAAGGTCTGAATACTTCCTCCACCCCTGACCTACAGACAAAAAAAACAACAAAAAAGAAAGAAATCCCTAAACTTTGAAGTGCATTTTAAAAGGTTTCTGGTTCAGATCTTTCATTTGGAAACCACATCCCAGAATGATGCTTGGACACTACGGACACAGTTTTATTGTCAGACACCATCAAATTATGATGCTTTTTAAAATTTTTTTTTAATTTAGTCGCGCTTTCCTACATTTCCCAGAAAGCCTGTGGGCGTGAACTTTTTTTTTTTTTTTTTTCTTTTGTGGCTTCTTGCGCTCATGGCCATGTGAGCATATGTAGGTATGTTGCATTCTGAAACCAAATCGCGTCCAGACAGAAGCTTTTTTTTTGTATTCTGAGCAATGCGCACCAAAACCTGAGACTGATTCCGCTGCTTCAACGCGATCTCAGACAAACTACAAAATGTCACCTGCTCTCCATTTTTTTTTTCTTCCTTCCTTCTTCAAGACAGAAAAAGAACAACATAAGGTGCAGGGGTGGTGGGTGGAGAGGGGTCAATTTTCCCACAGTTCCCTCCTCAGTGTTGTTTGGTTAAGATTGCCACTGCTGTGTGGTACTCTACCCCGCTGGTATAAATAAGACATGATTGGCATCACAGCAGAAGGAAAACTCTCTCTCTCTCTGACTCTGTCTCTCTCTTTATCTCTGTCTCTCTGACAGCCTTCATTTGCCGGAGGAGTGGCAGACTTGGTGGGAGTTAATGATTATAATTATTTCGCTTTTTTTTTTTTTTTTTTTTTAATTTCTTTCTTTTTTTTTTTTTTTTTTTTTACATTGCGGGATAATTATTTAAGAGGTTCGTGTAGTCATTGTTGTAATCAGTAAAGAGAGATTACAGAAAATCCGCATGCCAACAGATGGCACTTCGCTGTTGTTGTTGCTTCATATTAAACCCAGTGCGACGCGCTCGGTGGCAGGCAGGCAGGAGTGAGGGGACAATCAGAAAGGGGCCAAATTACAAAACAATTTGTCCTTCATCATAAATCAATTTATCATATCACTCCATCCCAGCAAAGAATGGAAATCAGAAGGAGTTAGTATTAGTGTTCAAATCCCAAAGCAGTGGTGGGGGTTTTGGGGCAAGGTGGCGAGTTGGTGTTGGATTCACACAAACAAAACAAAAAAACCCTCCAGCACAGCACAACACAACAGTATCTGCCCAGGAGAAGCCTGACTTTGTCTGTTGACACCACGGTGCGCTGCCGTGGCCGTTCACACGCAACCCAGTTCAGCGGTCGGCGCTTGTTGGCCTTGCTCCTGGGGGACACCGGCTGCTTCACCCGCCTCCTGGTCCGTGAGCTGACGCCGCTTTCACTCCATCTCCGCAGTTGCATATTGCTTGTGTTTTTTTGTTTATTTATTTACTTTTTTTTTTTTTTCAAAGTCCATTTCTATTTATGCATTCCTTGCCGAGTGACAAAGAAAAAGATAAATAGGCGAGGTGAGGCTAGGGCACTTGCTATCCAGGTTCGGGGAGCAGGAGGAGCACCAAGGCCGCTGGCCTACATTCCTGACTAATTGTATAATTGGAAAAGCTCTCCAAATGAGCAAGCAAGCCCCCCCCCCACACACACACACACACACACACCCACACACCAACCACCTGCCCCCTACTCACTTAACACCCCCCCCCCCACACACACACACATGCACGCCCTTCAAAGCAAATCACAAAAGAGCATTTTGGGAATAATGATGATTTCAAAAAGCGTCCATTATTAATCCCACACACTAGCATCCCTGGCAGCAGCAGCTAGGCTGGTTAGCACAGAGAGCACAAGCCCCCCCCACCCCCACCCATCATACAATAAACCTGAACAAACAGTCCAGTGGGGCAAATCATTAACTCAAACTTTATTTCTTAAAACACTATATAATGCAAACACAGTGTATCTCTCCCCCCCCCCCCGACTTTGGAAAGCTTCCCCCAGGGGCCATGGGCCACCCCTTTACAGCTGATTCCACGGGCTGTATAGCACTCCTCATGATGAGTAAACTGAATTTCATTTGGAAAATCTGTGGAGCGTCTCTTTAAAGCGCCGCCACAAATCTCGTTGAAAAAGTTGAAGAAGCACTCGCGCAAACTTTTCTTTTCATTCCAGTTTTTTTTCCGTCATAAATAAATAATATTATGCCCAATATGGGATGATCTACCTGTGTGCTGCGTTAGCGCTCATATTTTACTGTTAGTGCCGGAGCTCATGGTCAAATTGGATTTCCTGATTTATGGCCCCTGCCACGCGCCGTTCATTTCCATGGCTACTGAGAGACAGGGTGTGTGTGTGTGTGTGTGTTGGGGGGGTGATTTCTGAGGTCGACAGCGGTGTCTAACGGGATTGCGGGGTGCCGTTAAAACGAAGCGCTTAATTAATGCTATTGATCAGCAAAAAAATAGAGGCAAATGTGATTTGCATACAGCCCGAGTGATCAATGCATTAACCAATTTTTTTTTTTCCTCCCGTCCCCACCCCCCCCCCCCCACCTCTGAAATCTGATTTCCTGAGTTTTCAAAGTGAAAGAGAGAGAGTTCAGACTAATGTGGATCGATCGGCCTCTCTCAGACAAGAATACAAAGCATTTTATTAGCCGGTGAAGGGTGAAACATGCCGGGAGAGAGAGGACGCAGTTTGACGTTCGGATTATGTATTTGTGTCTCACTTCAACATGAAGACATGAGACTTGCCGTCTCCTTTCTTTAAATATTTGTTCAAACTACATCGAAATTGTCCCCCCCACCCCCTTCACATAGCGTACAGAAAACATGGTAATAAGGTGATATTTCTGCAGGGTCAAACTAAATCTGTTTTCCCAAAAGGCAACAATGTAAAAAGAAAAAAAAAAACACGTCAATGACAATAACAACAGGGGCATGAAAAAAAAAACAAAAGCACAAGAGGTGTTAAAAAAGCAATATGTTGTTGGTTTTTTTTGCCCCCCCCCCCCCCCCCCCTCCCCTTCCTCCTTTCTCTCCCTCTCTGTCAAGAGCAGCTTATTATAGCGTATTGATTTATAAAGCTTTAAATGTGATCCTCCATGTCCAAGTCAAGGGCAGGGTGGGGGTGGGGGGGGGGGGGGGTGGGGGGGGGTGAGAGAGAGAGAAAGAGGGAGGAGAAGAAAGGAGGGAGGGAGAGGAAAAGAAAGGGAGAAAGGCGTCTGGAGACGGATGGAGATAGAAAGAGAACGTCCACGACATGGGGAAGTGACAGCAAGGCATTTTCAGAGCCGCTCTGGAACACAAAAGGGTAATTGTTTTAGCCCAGATGTTGCTTTCGCACAACAAGCAGGATACAATGTTCCTACTGAGCTGATGAGCCCAATCAGTGAAATGATTAAAAATTGATTTTGTCCCTGTAATTACAGTATGTAAACTACTTAGCCGGGATTGCAAAGGAAGTGATTTTCTAATTACGTATATACTCTGGTGTCTAATGATTGGTTTTTTGAAGTAATGAAGAGAGGGTCCTAACGACTCCACTGTGTTCTGTTGTTGAAGGGAGAAGGCAAGAGAAGGGAGTGTGTGTGTGTGTGTGTGTGTGTGTCGTTAGGGCAAGACAGCAGGCTTGGATACAAAAGGGGGATGAAAATTGAATTTTTGCCAGCCAGTGCTAGCACGCTAACACGGGGGCCCTGTGTTCGTTTGCATGGGATCTGGAAGCTAAACGGAGGCTGTGACTTCTCATGGGGGTCGCCAGGCCCTAACCAGCCCCGGCAATCTGGACCCTGCAATTAAAACCTCACGGGGGTAAGGGATTCAGGACATCACACATGCACGGGAGAATTAACACTCATGCAGGCCACAAGCACACAGGAACAAGCATATAGCCAGACCCGTCTGCTCGGTATGGATCTCACCAAGCCCCGTCCAAAACGAGCATGCAACTTGTGATGGGAGCGGGCCTCGCTTCAGGATTAGAGCGCGCAAGCTAAAATAAGGCCGCGTCCTTTAATGGAACGTGCACAGCAGTGGTCTTGTGTGAATGAACTGTGTTTTACATGGCTGTTCAGCTAAAGACCACCTACTACTACTGCGATACTTCAAAGCAAAACTGGGTAACTTTTGAAAAAGGAGACGACATCATTTTCCTCTTACACATAAAACGTTGTGTCCTGAATATATATATATATATATATATATATATATATATATATATATATTTGCTTTTGTGCTGACAGTTGGATGTCAAATCAGTGCCGCGCTCTATAGTCTCCACGTTGAACGTAAGAGCCGGGTCCCGCTTTCGGACTTCATGCTCAGCTTAAGCTAGCCATCCACTGGCCCCAGCGTTATATTTAGGACATGGGGAGTGGTGTCAGTCGCCTAATCCAACTCTTGCCAGTAAACCGAACACGCTTATTTCCCAAAATGTTGAACTATTCCCATTAAGTACTAAATTGAACCCAATACACTCTGGGAGTTTTTGCAGCAACAGCCTCACTCAGTTCTCATGTGACCAGCAGCTGATGGTGGCTAATCTTGGCTAATATTAACTTGCTTGAGTCATTGGTATTACTGAGTCTCGGCTGTTCAGCCAAGTTACATGGGCCCTTTGACAAAAAAAAACAAACAAAAAAAAAAACTCAATTTGAAAAGGCAGCAAGGTTTTGCAAGGTCACGACGCCGAGCAGGTGCATGCTTTGGGTGAAGAGGAAAATAGGAAAGAGTCTTTAGCCAAGCATGCATATGTGCCACAATTCTGAAATACAATTTGACTTAAACTTTACCTGAAAATGGCCGAACAGAATACGCTTGGTCTAATAATTTCCGATCCAAAACAAAAAGATAATTAAAAAATGTTATGTTAATGCGTAAATGTGTCAGCAAGGATCGGTAAAGAAAGGTTACCGTAACCCCTTAATCATCAACCCAAATAGGGCTGGTTGTGGGCTTTGTTACCTTATTTGGGATCGCATCAGGCTGAGTCTCTCTTTGAGAACAGTTGGTTATTCTGTAACAGGAGTGCATTCGCAACAGAACTGTCAAATGAAATATAAAGAAAAGCTAAAAAAAATACGTATATCTTTACCGTTTGGTTCAGTATCAGTTCTGAGTGTTTGATAATAAACGGCCTTTCAGAGGAGACCAGGGCCCTGCTTCCCGATGATGATAGATGTTAGAAGTTCAGAGCGTTTTTTAAGAGTGTTTCTGCAAATGGCCTTAAATTTCTACATGCATTTCCCGAAGCAGTACTTAGGAAGCGTGCATGCACGCCGCCGAGACCTTCGTAACGTGGTGCAGAAGATGAGACTGAGTACTGAAAATGTGCTGCTGATTAAAAATGCATACATCACAAAGCGTAAGTGTTGTAAATAACACACACACACACACACAAAATAAGTTTTTATACTTACAAAGCTTAATGTGCAGTACACAGTTTAAAAGGCTTCAGCTTGCTGCCCGTGGTGGAAGTAGGTTTAAGAAAGTAAACTATGATTGATTTAGCCGACGCTCGAGGCAGACATTACTCTTAAGCTCGTATTAGACCTAAAATGAAATGGTGGCACTTCCTATAATTTACATGACTATATACGTGTGGTAACAACATGTGCACCACAGGTAAAAAGAAGCAGATGGGAAAATACGGAACCTGAAAATGTACCTTCACTTTTCAGGTTTTTGTTGTTTTTTAAGCACAAAGGTCGCCGAACTGGCGACGTTAAGGCGTGCCTGGTAACCATTTGGCTCTTCGAACGCGATCATTTCTAAGCGTGTCTTCAGTTACGATGCCTCTTAAGCTCAAGAATGTTCATAAAATGGATTTTTAAAATAAAAATTTACGATCATCTTAGCCTTAAGATGCTTTTAGGAATCGGGTCCTAGGATAATGACTTAGCTTCGCAAGGTCTGGCTGAACCCATGATCATTCTGGTATAGGTGAAAAAAAACACAACAAAAAGCGCTCTGGCTCGTTTGTATTCCCTTAAAACCAATCTCAATCGTCTTGGGCGGCGCTAAGCCCGGGAAGCAGCGACGAAATAGTGACTGAAATAGTCGGCCGGTGGCGACTTGCGAGTCAGACTGACCACGGCTCGACGAGGCATTCAAAAAGATGCGACTTTGGACCTGGGTTGTAAATTGGGATCACCCGTGGAGTCGCCACACAGTGTTATTGTGCCGAGGCACGGAGACAACCAAGGAGTCACTCTATCAGACGGGGAATATAGAGATAAACTTACAGGGTCGCAGAGCACATAAAGAGCACATAAATCATACCGCACCGAATGATTCACCGCCTCCACCATGGCTCCCTTCGCCTCTGCTCTTAACACATCTAACAAAGCTGAACATATTTTCTTATCCTTATCTTCTGCTCAATATTCAATATTTAATTATTACTTACTTTATTCATTTATTATTATTTTTTTTTTTTGGGAGACGAGAGTTAAGCCTCTGATTATTGGGAGGGAAAGATCTGTGGTTTTTAGTTCCTTGGGAACATTAATAAGTGACAGAAAGCTAGATTAAGAAAGCTGGGATGCGACTGGAAAGAAAAATGACAAAGCTTTGAAATGCTGCCAGTATCACCAACTGCACTCTTCTGACACAGCTGATTGTAAGAGAAGCCGATAGCGCAGCCGGCGTAGGCCTTTAATAATTCATTTAGTTAGGCTATGATCTATCATTTTGTACCTTTTGACATGCGATATTGAAATTTAATATTGCATCAATACAAATGATGTATTGCCAGTCGTCAGGAGAAAGGATGTGGATTGCAAAAATATCTCTGCAAATGTCTTTTCACTCCTCTCTCTCTCCCTCTCTTTCCTTTCCAAAGCTTCATTGTACTTGAGTAGAAAGGCATAAGAGAAACATCTGTCTCACCCCCACCCCACCCTTTTACTCCTGGCTTTGATATGTGTGCTTAAAATATGACAACTTAAAACACTCAGGGAGAAAGAAGTCTCCTGCTCAAACTAGAGTCAAGAGAGGCTTGGAAAGGGATCAGGGGCTGGAGGGGGGTGGGCGGCAGTTAGAAGCAGAGGGAACATGACAGCAGTGGCTGGGGGAGACGTCATCCATTGTCAAGGTCTTTGACATGACTCTTTAGTGCGGTGAAATCCCACAGGCAATATTCGGGCTGCGAGCGGAGCGGTAGGTGCCGGGAACCGAAGGCTGCTGTTGCAGTGTCAGTCTAGCCTGGCTCCCAGACTGCCTCGAGAACGCAGCCTGCTCGGCGAGATAGGGACGCATCGATAGCAACACTGGCTGATGTCAGTCTGAAGTAGATTATACGTGTCAGAGGATTTCCTCACCACTAAATGCTGCTACCAAGGGAGACAAGGCGAACAAAAAAAAAGAAGACTTTCTACTTTCTCACATGTAGACGGTTAAGAAGATTTCCAGGTTGGAGATTTAATGCGTGATCATTGGATGTTTCTGCAATGCCTGCGCACGGCAACTGCAGTCTGGGTAAGGTTAGGGAAAGAACGCGGTTACAGTAAGTTAACTGTAGTTAGGGTGAGGCAGCTGAAACACCTGCCGTTAATGTTAGGGAAGGATCACGGTTACGGTTAATAATCCGGTCTCCCGCATGAGAATCAGACATGCGTCACACGCGCCCATGCGCCGCCCCGACCTCCAGGCCACTACTTTCCGCCCTGCTATGTAACGGGCACACTGCTTCCTGTTGTGGCACCGAATGTCGGCGTCGTACGTGAGCTGTAGTCCTGAGGTCTAGAATTGTCCGAAACGTACATAATTCCGAGGATACTGGGCCGCGTAGGAAGTGATAACTAATCCTCACCAGATTTATAGCCAAGTGCGCCGAGTTTTCGTAACTCTACGTCACCGCAGAAAAACATAAAGGGAGAGTTCTCAGAGCTTGGCAGCTGTTGACCGGACCAATCAACCGACGGAAGGACGTGTTTGAGATGGTGATTCACCACTTCTTCAATTAACCCCTGAACTGTGTGAACACGTTCTCAAACAAGGTGGCGAAAACGGGGCCCGTTTACTTCTGGAAAAGAGATGTTGCCTCCGAGATATTTTAAAGGTAATGTTCCAATGCTCTGAGAGCCTAAAATGCAATTTGAATCGCCCTCCATTGTTTCGGGTTGAGGCAGGAGTCCCAGAGACAAGATTTCTCAAAAACCTGAGCGAATTCAGCGCGATCAAACTGCTGTGGCTAGATACCACCAGCTTTACAGCTTTATCTAGCAGCACAAGTGGAAGTTGACTGGTGACACCAAATAATCTTGCTGCCGTTCGAATGCATCTATTCCCACTTGGGCAAGAAAAAAAGAAAAGTTCTGCATGCTCTAGAGCTGCAGGCAGGCTCGGTGTGAACGCATCCTAACACCACTTCATCACCTGACTGCCCATGTCACGTTCATTGTAAAAAAATGTGATGGGCTTGATGGAATTGATGATGACAGTGATGCCGTCAGTGGCAGTAATGATTACGACAATGCAGAAGGTTGTCATTCCAGCGATGGCCGGAATCGCCCTTCACTCGCGAAATTACAACATATTCAGCCACGGCCACGCCTAACTTTTGCAGCTCTGACGCGCTTCCTCCGTGGGTGTCAATGTATTTCCGCAGACAGATCCACACGAGCGTGTGTAATACGTGTCTCGGCGTCGACCACGGCATCTTTTCACACGGCTTGTGGTGAATCAGAGACGTTGACCTGTTAATGTCTGTAGTTGTGCAAGCCCCCGTGTCACTCTTGTTCCAGGGAACTGATGAGTGTGTGCAGCTGTGTCATTAACACCCCATTTGTCTCTGTGTATTTGCATTTTTACCACTGATATACGGATGTCAATTAAACACGGGAAGGAAAAAACTGTTTAGGTGACGATCCCCGCGTGCAATTGTGGGCTATTTATAACAGCCCCTCTCTCATTTCCTCATGGCCTGCCCCCCCTCGGAAAAACAACGCTTGACACAATTTCACTATTTATTTAAAAAATCCGCAGTGTAAAAACAGCACATTGTTGCTAATTTCTGCAGCCTTTCCAAGAATGTTGACCTTTAAGCTGTGCCCCGACACTGCTCTGAAGATCTAGGAAGTCTGCCATGGTTGTAGGTGTCTGGGTATGTTCACAGTGGGGAAGAAAGGCACAGTGAGAGAGAGAATTAGGTGCAGTTAGGAGGTACCTTGGGTTGCACTGGGTCATGGTGTGCCTCCCTGCTCTCTGCCTTATGTCAAGCCTTTATTATTTCACCTGCCAAGGTGCTGACCTGCCATACCCGAGATCTGCCTTTCCGACCTTGCGCTTTCCAGGAAAATAAAAAGAAAGAAAAGAAAAGATTTTGACAACAGCCTGTTATGTAAAAATGGTGTACATGCCCCAAATATTGGAACATCCACCCACAGCTGCTGTGTGCTGCACTGTAGTGTTAAAGAAGAGGTTGACTGAATAGTCCAGCGATCGTTCATCGTGTTTCCTCTCTGCCGATTTGAATGAAAGGTTTTGGATAGTTGGCTGGACAATAGCAATTCAAAGCAGTTTACGTAAGGTGAATACATGCATTACAACGTCTGAAAGTAAAATCAATTCAAAATTATAAAATCAATTCAAAAGTTTTCACCTTTCGGGAAATTTCAATTTTCCAAAATTGTACAAACAAAACAGTTAATTGATCCTAGTCATAACTCGCAGCCCTCTTGCATTGCTTGGTGAAGTTGGGTATCTGTCGTTTCGAAAGAGGTTCCAAATGCTAATATGACTTTCTGATTATTGTTAGTCATTTTCTTGGTTGACTCTTCGGTTTCTCCTGAAGTCTTTGCGCCGTGCTTGCAGACTCTTTCGATCTTTCCCCTCCTTCCTTCCTTCCTTCCTTCCTTCCTTTCTTCCCTCATGCCTCAGGGGTGCGTTCGGCAGGTCAACACCTCAGCGGGGGGCTCGTTGTGGGCCAGGTGACCTTTGTCTGTCATTGTTTTGCTCCTCACACCTCACCCGGGGAGCAGGGGAAGGAGCTTAGTGCCTTACACCTGCCACTGGCTTTGCTGTCACAGCGCTGGGGTTGCGCTTGATTTCGGGTGTGCCAAGGACAGTAGAAAAGATCCCAAATGATTTGTGCACATTGCCAACAGCTGGTAGATATTAGACACCTCAGAGAGTGGGCGCACATCGCGCACACTGTGGACTGGACCTGTGGCGGTGCGCTCTGAGCTACACCCGAGTCGAAAAAGAACCAAAACGAGCAGCTGCTGCGTAGATAACCATAACTAAAGTGACGTTAGGTTCCAAGTGCGCTCCCGCGCGCGAGATAAATCAAACGGACCTCGAGTAAATAAGAGGACGGAGATGAAATGAAATACCCAAATGCTGCCTCCACCGGGACCTGATTGAGTTCAGGTGGCTGGAAAGCGTCTCACCCAGGGCTAGTTGTCAGTGAAGGATCTGCTGTCTTCTCATCTGTCTGTGCTGCAGGGCTAACTGGTGAACATCGGGTGTGCTGCTTTGACGGATGTTTGTGTGCCTCCTGTGTTGCGGGGGGGACGGGCCGTTGACACGCTTCATATTTCAACGGCAAGGTCTGAGGAAGAAATGAAGATTGATGCCGAAAAGTGGCGCGGCAACTCATCGCCCGTTCGACACATATATTATCATTTACACATACGTGACACCTTTGTGCATGTCTGTGTATATCTATATATACATATGCATGGGCATGATCCAAGGCGCAGCGCATTTTCACTTGGGGGGGTTTCCTCTGTTATTAGAGCCATGTGATATAATTGCATTTGATCTCCAAATAAACAGGGAATCAGTCCATCTCCTTGGTGGAGATGGCAGATGTGATGGACGAGCGCATTAGTGGCGAGGACAACATTAGATTTGCTCAAAATTATTGATCTTTTGTTTGTGAGCCAAGTCGGCGATAAATAACAGTGCATGGGAGATGTGACTCATTATCACCGTTCCAAAAGCCCGACAGACCTCTGTCAAAACACACTCCCCCCCCCCCCCCCCCCCCCCTCCTCCCTCTTCCTCCTTCCTTTCATCTCCGTCACTACAAACCAATTTAATCTGTTTTTAATCCTTCCCTCTTTTCTGTCGCCGGCGCCTTTAATGCAAGGCCTCACTGTCACTATCTGATTCCCTTAAAAATTTAATCCTGCACTGATAACCCTGTATTATTACATATTACACACACACACACACACACACACACACGGGCGGCAGGACACTCACACGTACATACACATGCAAATATGTACACACAGTGTTTAGTGGCTCTCTCAGTGTTTTTATTCCCTTTTACCTTCTTAGTGAAGAAAAAATCCTTTTATCACACAATGGGTAATTTATATCCATTACCAGCGTTTTCAATCCTTTTCAGCGCGGCTGTCACTGCCTTTGGCACACTCGTGATTAATGTGATCTAATAATAGTCTGCCATTATATTTCCTTTAGTAAAACATGTACCAACATCCTATTCAGCTCCACCAAATTCATTGCCCCTTTAAAAATATTTCCCCCCCCCTTTTCGTTTGAAAGACGACATTGCTGGGTTTTTTTTTTTTTTTTTGTCTTTTTTTTTTTTTTTCCCCTACCCCCTTCCTCCATCTCGTTGCCTCCCAGGAGGTGATTATTTGGTTTGGGGTGGGGTTGGAAGTGATGGCACTTCCTCTATTTTCAGACACTTAAGAGAATGATGAGAGGTGCCGTGGAAGTGGTTTTGTGTGGAAGCATTTGTGTGTGTGTGTGTGTGTGTGTGTGTGTCTGCAGCTCGGTATGACTTGTGCTGTCCTCACACTGGTGCGTTCGGTGAGATGTTAGTTTGCCGTGGAAAAAGTTGAACATGTTTAATTTTCCAAATATTTTCTTTTTACTTTTCTTTCCTCTTTGAATTGAAAAGGTTATTCCAATGAGTAATGCATACATTTGAATTGATGATATTTCCAGACTAAAACCCGATTTAGTCATAAAAGTAGCTGCTGTTGATGTCCGTAAACAATACTGTCCAAATAAATCTCTCTCTATTTTCTTCTCTCTTGCCTGTCTTTCATTTTTTTTTTGTCTTTTAGAGCAGGTAGTTTGGAATGGGTAATGGAGAGGAAAGATGCTCCCCATGGAATGTGCATAGGATTAGGTGTGTGTGTATGTGTGTGTGTGTTTGTTGCAGGGGAGGTGGTCCAGCAGTGGGCTCTGTTCCCTCCCAGCTGGACAGCCTGAGCCAGTCTGCCACTCATGGGGCACGTTTCAGACGGGGCGGTGCCAACGCTCTCACACACACACACACACACACACACACACACACACACATATGTATGAAGCCACACACACAATTCCTGGCTCCCTCCCACAAAGAGGGTTAACCCTTACTGGGTTCTTAGACTTGTATCCAGGATGAACAGGTGGTCCCACAAAACATGGGCATCCATTTCCTCATGACTTATCCCAGTGTGTGTGTGTGTATGTCTGTGTGTGTGTGTGAGGAGGGAGGGGTAGACAGAGACATGGGAGGGGGGGGGGGGGGGGGGGCAGTGCACATGACTGTGTGGCTTTAGTACACCTTTTGTGCGTGTGCTGGTTTTGCATGTTACCAAGGTTTAGGGTCCCGCTGCTGCATGAAATTGACATCAGATGGCCGTCCTGACAAGAACAATATTACATCCAGCTTCCTTTCAGCAAGGGACGGCTAATATATGTATGCCGTGTGAACATTTGTTTGTGTGTGTGTGTGTGTGTGTTCATCGGTACCTGACCCCGGAGTCTGACCGCACCAAACACAGCTGTCAACACTTTACATCTATGTTTTTTTTTCCCCTCTGTGCCCCCCCCCCCCTTTTTTTTTTCTCCTCTCCTCGAATCCCTCCATCCTTCCATTAAAGATAACTTGTATTGAGCCACATCTTATTCCCTCCAATCCGCTCCCCCCCTCCTGTCTCAAGTGATCCCTTCCCAGCAGAGCAAATCGAAGGTAAACCACTTCTAAGGCAAAAAAAAAAAGACCGGTGCGCTCCACTTTGGATGTTTTAAGTATCGCCCTCTTGACGGATGAGGAGATAGCTCCTCCGGTAAAAGGCGTCAGAGTCCCAACGCCGCACGTTTGTCGCCTGACCGCGGCGATAATGTACGTTACGTCACAGCACATACACCACAACTGTAGACTTTCGTGTTGGAGCAAAACGCCCCCCCCCCCCCCCCCCTTTGCTCCACGTCACTTGCTCTCTCGTGTTTTTTTGCGTCCCGTGGCTCAGCCCCTGCGAAAAGCCCCCAGACACGTGAAATAGACGGGTTTTTTTGGGGGGGAAAATATGAGTAAGTAAGCAAAGAGAAGGAGCGGGAAGGCAGAGAGCGGAATGGAGCCGAGGAGATAAACACAAACAGAGCCGGGAGAAGGAGAAGGTTTCTCTCTGAGTCAGCGGGTTTTAGTAAAGTCTGATTAAGCGAGGTGGGAAACCGGCTGGGGTAGTAAATAACAGAGGTGTCAGAATGTTGCTTAATGACCTGGATATCTATTGCATGAAATATGTAGCTGCAGATCTAAGCAGGAGCAGTATTTATTTATTTTTTTTCCCCCCCTGTCTTTTCTTTAATGCCTTAATGTGGGGGAGTTCAGTTCAGCCTAAAAACGAGTTGTTGCGTTCGCTTTACAGGCTTCCCCACCACGTTATTCTAAATGAACACACACAGTGCATAATACGCATGTTTTTAATGAAATACTTCTGATCGTTACGTAAGCCTGAGCCGACACCTGAAAGAACATTTAGGAGAGCCTTTCACAGAAATGACCACCAGTGCTCTCATTTTACTTTGATGATGCTATTGTGCTATTGGGGGGGGGGGGGGGGGGGGGTGTTATATGCTGTACAGATTGGAAAAGCCCTTTGAGGCAAAGTTTTGATGTGCTAGTCCGGGCTGTGTAAAGAAAACCAATCAAATCAAACCTTTCGGTGACATCGGGACGATAGGATCATGTTGCGTTATCGTTTCGTGAGGTTCAGTTGTCCAAGTGAATCGCTCCAAACAGATGACGTGTTGCACTGCAGTGTTTGGGATTCATTTATTTATGTGTGAGAAGTTCTGTGTGATATTTTTTGCTTTCTGTATCGGAAACATTCCTCCATATGCTCCTCTGCGTATTGATTCCAACCTTACTGCTGGCCTTAACAACATGCAAGTAACGACAAAAAAGAAAAAAAAAATGTATAGAACCCCCCCCCCCCCCCCCCCCCCCACCACCAAACATCAATAGAGCGTCAATACCCATCTCCCTGATATCAAGGGGTGTCACGGCGGCCCCTGCTTTGCATTGCTGAACTGAGCTGCAAGTGATGTCTGCTTGTAATGCACTTTTACAGGATGAGTGGGGTGATATTCCATATCTTTTCCTGCTGTCAACAAAATCCCAAAAACAAAAAAACAAAAAAAAAACCAGAAAAAACAAACAAAAACCAAGAATCGTCTGTGTGGCCAACACCTGGTATATTTAGCACATGACGCTTCCATGCCAGAAAGCGCCACTGTTGTCTAAAAACACATCCATGAGACACACTATTGCAGTTATTAACAAGTCGTTTATTAGCCTCAATATTATATAGACTCTACCCCCACATACGCTGGCCTTGTGGCCGGAAATTCTCGCCAGTGTCTGTCGATCTGCGACAGAAAAAGTAACACCAATTGCAGAATGTACTCCTGATTGAGGCGCGGTTTGCTAAAAAGGTTTTCGTGAATCATTTAGCCTTTTTATGCAGTGATATATTTGAAACCACATATATCCGTAGGCCCGTTCTTTTAACATTTACGAACCGATGACTTTGGGGCCACAGAAAGAGTAGGGAAGTCAGTAATAGGTTGACTACGAGAAAAATATCACTCAGACTTTTCCTGTTTATACTAAGTATTATCAATCATTTCACAATTGGGGTCTTTGGATGTTTGGTTCTTTCATTTCATAGTAGCCTATTGTTATTGGGGACACATATAGAATATGTAAAAAGACAAAAAAACATATACCCTAAAAAAGTTGATGGAATGCTTTGTAGTGCATGAAGGAAAACCGGTGGACGAACAGGGGGAGGAGGAGAAGGAACAGAGAGCTGGAGGTATTCAGAGGTTATTGCGGCGCAGTCAGCAGCGCAGCAGTCGATTCACCTTCCCCTCCTCTTTCCAGGGGGGTGGGGTGGGGGGGAACCCCCTTCCCGAGGAGGGGATGCTCGAAGCAGAGAGAGAGAGAGAGAGAGAGAGAGAGGGAAGTGGAGGGAGGGAAGGGGAGCAGTGGTGGCAGTGAACTCAGCACTTTCCTTATCTTCTCTCTCTCTCTCTCTCTCTCTCTCTCTCACTGTCTCTGTCTGTCTCTCTCTCCCAGGGCTCCCTGATCAGTGCCGACCAGAAGCAGAGCTGAGGCTGAGGCTGGCTTAACGGGGCTAAGCACGCTGTCACGCTGTCTAAGAAACCACCCCCCACCCACTGTCTGAGGTGACTCAGGGCTTTCAGGGAAGAGGAAGTGAGGGAGGGGGGGGGGGGGGGGAGGTCGGGGTAATGACCGTGGACTCAATGTGGTTTTCAGGTATTTATTAATGCGGCCTTGCATGAATGGGTGGAACTCAAGTGGAGGAGGAAGGAAGGAAGGAAGGAAGGAAGGGAGGAAGGGATGAGGTGAGCCTGTGCAGCAGGTTGCAGTTACCCACACTATGATGCAATCTGTGTGGGGTGATGATGATCACTATGATGATGAGGATGATCATGATAATGACACATGCACATACGCACACACACGCAGCAGTTGGCTGGGACGTCCATCGTATGTGGATGCATGCATGGGCATACCAACAGATAATTCCTATTTAATCCGTTAATCAGTTATCCGTTGTCGTAGGGTTACTCTGTCTATCTTTAAGTCTCCTATCTCTTTTGTCTCCAGTGTCCAGACCAGAAGCTGTGGCCTAGGTTATGTAACATAGGTATGCGTGTGTGTGTGTGTGTCTGTGTGTGTGTGTGTGTGTGTGACTTGACCTATGTTTGAGGGCTTCAGATGCAGGGAGGGGGGAAAAGGAAGGCGTGAGGAGAAGTTAGGGTCTTCTCTATAGTGTTGTCTGTCCGACAGACCGAAGTGGAAACCCTGCAGGCCTGTGTGACCCGGGCCCGATTGCCCTGGCATGCTCCGAGGACGCGAGGTTAGTTCACCTAGCAGCTATTTCTTGTCCGGCTGTGGAAATGCCTTTGCCATCATATCAGGAATATCTAGCCGAGGTGCGGATGAACATGTTGCATTCATCTGTTAATAGCAGGGCCTAATGCACGGTAGCCGCGGCAGTGATTTATTTCTGTTGATATTAAAGTGGGGGTTGACTGCGATGCTGGTTTAGCACGGCAGAGTTGGTGAGCTCTTCCTCCTCTCGCACCACCTTCCCTCATCCTTTCCTTCGCCAAATTTGGACGCTGACACTAAATGGATCTGCCACAATTCAGACGAGTGGGAGGACATACTGCATATATGTGTCTGTGTTCGTGTGTGTGCAGCCATGTGTGGTTGTAAAGTGAAGCATTATGGCAAAAAGAAAAAAAAAAAAAAAAAGAAAGAAAGCCTGAATAATTTAGCACTCACATTATTTTCTAATGCCATTCTTTGGAATCTGACTGCGTCACTCTAACAAATGCGTATGTCGGAAAGTTCAGGGGATTTTGTAGGGCGCCTGTGAACACTGAGTGATGGCATCCAGCCGACTCTCAGCTCCCTCTTGTCTACCAACAGCCCCGTGCGAGCCCCGTGCACCATATTCCTTTCTCAAAACTAACGCAGTGGGGGAATCGAAACAAAAAGGCCACATATTTTATTTACGTGTCAAAAGTGCGGTGAAAGGAGGGTATGAAGGAGGGAGCGGGGCGTATCACTCTATCCGTCAGTTGATATCATTCCATCCGTGCGGATCAATTCTCCCAGACAAGGGGGATGAGAATGGGGCGAGCGCAAGGCGGAGGGAGGGAGGGACGGGAGGAAGGAGAGCTGAAATGGTGGTCGTATTGATTTGGCAAAGAAATACAGCGTTGCGGGTTTTGCTTAAACGTCCACATAAACCTGAGCTGTCAGAGGTGGGCGGGCGTATGCTCACAGCTGGCCACACAGACATGGATTGTGGATTTTCTGCTTGGTTTAGCTGTACACAGTCTTACCCATCAACTTCATGTGGAAGTGGCCCCTGCTCGCTCCGAACGGGCCTTTGTGGCATGCTCTGCCTCCAAAGCCCCCAATCTTTGACAAAAAACTCCCTTGAGTAGTCACCTTAAACTCAAAGTCCACTTACTAGCCTTTTCTCTGAAGCTTTCAACTGCATATCTCAATATTCTTCAGCCGGGTTTTGCTTAGAAATGGACTAACGGTAACGCGGCATACTTTTTTCATTAACATTATTTATCGATATGATATTTCAACAACTAGCTGTCTAGTATGTGCTACTATGACAAGTGGCTCATACCAGCCACCAAGCTAATGTGTATGGTAACATTATAACTCTACAACTGCAGCTAACTAAGGTGTGCGCATGGGTAGTCGACTCATCTGATGGGAAGCAAGATGTCGACTAACCATGCAGCTACTGTGGCTTCCGTTATGTGGCGAATTCAATTGTAGAGTAGCCCACTGCTGTCATCTGTGGTCAAAACCATCATACTGAAAATGTGATGAGCGTGTTGAACTCCACGTAACGTTAGCTACAGTAGCTTTATGGGTAGTCGACCCGTAGAATGAATAATAATAAACGTAAACATATAAATAAAATGTCCTCCTCCGTGAAACATGATTTCACGTCAGATGGTGGTTGTTTAACAATGAAGACAACCCCTTCCCATGATCCCACGCGACTTCACGATGTCATCGGCCTACGTCTTTTGTCATCGTTTTGACTGAGAGACCCTTCGCAGCAGAAATGTGCGCTTAAAGCATAAACTTTTCCATAATGACAACCTAGACACCAATCTAACCCCAGTATTCCTACAAGATCCAGGCCATAATAACCACGAACCTCCCTCAACGTCTGTTTTCTAAACATGGCCATGCATCTGCAGCTGCTTAGGCCCATCACATTCCTAAATTGTGAATAACTACAGCAATCTTGGTAAGAGTGGAAAGAAAAACACACTGAGGTTATATCTTAACACGTTTTGTGACGTTATAATCTCAATTAGGACCACCCTTGCAAATTTAGCTGACCACAGTGAAACTCTCACACCCAGGAAAGACTTTGTGCTTAATTGGTTCGCGGAATCTGCCTGTGTTGCTGTATCATGTTTATCCGCTCTCAGAAAATGTAATCGGCCCCATATTTGACCATGGGGGAACAGAGAAAAGCCCTCTTCCACTCTGACTACATACCTTGCACAAGGACAAGAGCGGAGGGGTGGGGGGTTGGGGGGGTGAAATTAAAGAGCAGTTAAAGAAAACTTGAGAAAAGAGCAGAGAGTGTGCACAGGGCCATAAAAGGGATAGTTTAACCATTGATCGAGAGCAGTGGTGGAAATGGCATCTGTAAATCAATTTTATCTTGGAGCAGCTAAAGAGTGTTTTCTAATGAGGTTAATGCCACATAATGGCTAAATTCCTTTGCTTAAAAGATGCCCTCAAGGTGGTGGCAAGAGATAGATGTCGCCAAGGAAAGCTTAACACCCCACCGTTCAACACCAAGCAGAGGGATGCCTTCTCCTTTCAGGGAGATTGTATCTTAAATGATGTTTAAACCTTAATTCGTTATAAGGTTTCAGGGGGTCATTATATCACCCAGTACACCTTTGTCTAGACAGCTTTTACTGATAGACAGATACATCTGTGGGTGAGATTGGGCATTTAGCAAATCATTCAGTCTGTGTCGTCCACTTCCAATATGATGAGTTCCTCAGCGGCCGCAACTACGGAACCACTCACGTTTTCAAAAGAGCGGTATCAATCAAAGTCAAACACTCGTCATGGCGACAGGCCACTGAAAAGACAAGCTGACCCACTGACCAGCAGGTTGTGAATCAAGCTGACCTCTGGCAAAGAGTAGTGTTTACGTAATCCTTTATGTTGCGCGAGATGGGGACCGAGTGGTGGCGAGCAAAGGGCTTAGCTACGAAGCAACTACTGCATCTACAGGATCACGGCACACATTGTGCACTGGGGTTAAACTAAAGTGTGTTTGTAAAGGCCAACATAGATTATCATTTTAGAGGCGCTGGTAGCCAGTTTCTCGCCAATACTTTCATCCATCCATCCGTTCTCCAAAGGTTTTTCTAGTCTGATGGCAACAGGCCTTGTTGTCGTAATCCCTGGACACATCATTCAGATCTCCTTGAGGGGACCTGTAGTGTTTCCCAGGCCAGATAGGAATATGCAATTCTTGGGGTCTCTTCCAATATGGATGTACCTGGAATACCTCCACAAGGAAGTGTCCAGAGGCAACCTGACCCGACACCCAAAGCAACCCGACTGGCTCTTTGTGAAGCGCCTTCTGGATATCTGGCCTTCCCAGCCCAATGAGACCAACAGACCTACATTGTTGGCAAAAAACAGAGACATAACCCTGAGGTTAGCAGCCCTTGTTTCTGTCAATACTGGACTTAAAACTGACTGTTTTCGTAGTGAACATTTCCTAGTATTAGTTTATTAAGTTCCCCTGCAGGTGTAATCTCATCAAAAATAAAAAAGAGCCTCTGAAACTGCCTTCAGACCATGGGACATTTGATCAAAATGTCACATTAGAATCAATTTAGTTTAAAGGGTTTAAATTCTGGTATATCAATCCTACAAAATTGCATAATGGCAGAGGATCAAAAAGACCATTTGGCATCATCTGATTTTCTCAGAAAAAAAAACAAAAAAACAAAAACCCAGACCCTGACCCAAGGGTGTAGCAGCTTTGTGCATTCAAACACAATGTTTCTTGTGTGTCTTGACACAACTATACAGGGCTCCAGTGACTGCATACAAGCCTGAACAGTTGACAGTTATGGAATTAAATGGGTGGGGGAGTTTCAAAAGGCCAAGAATGTTGGTTCTAAACCGGAGCTTGTCCGAGGGTAATTACAGTGCGCAAAACACAAACACAATACACGCAAACGTCAGCTACCGTTGGTTGGTCGGCCAGCATCTTTATTTTTACAGCTTCGTCTCTCGAATGGCCTCCTCTGCACCTCTTGCTGAGTTGGGGTATTGGAGGAAGTAGGCAGGCGGAGGAAGCTTTGAGAGTTAATAACCGGTACACGACCACAACCAGTACATGCAGGGATTCCCAAAGCATCCGATATCAAGACTAATCACGAGCTAGCTAGCTGGCGTGTCGGCAGACAGAGATGTGTTGAAATATTACATTACACAAATTACATTAGATAGTAATGGAAGCAAAAGGAATCCTCTTTGTCTTCAGCGAGAGTGATCTGAGGAGTCTGTAAGCTGCAGACTAGACTCCACCATAAGGTTGCCGACGGAAAGCAGCTCAAAATCGGCAAGTGTCTATTTGCGGGTGCACTGCATTATGGGAGAGGCTTGGAGGACTCACCTTAATTTCCAATATTAAGGAATGGAATTTTTGGCTGAAGTATGCCGACACTGACCATATATATACCAATCTAAGCTCATTCACTGCCAACACTGGAATGGCAAACCAGTGAAACAGACGCATACTCTTAAGATAATGCCGTCATATAACACAATGCTGTGAAACCCCTCTTATGTGTGTGCGGGTGGGTCTGAAAAAAAAGAATTGAGTACAACCAGCGTGCAGCATGAAACTTAAGGAAAGTTCATCTCCACAGACCTCTAGCATTGATCACTGGGGCCCTAAAGCTATTATCTTGATCTAATTAGGTTTAACATAAGTCTGTGTCACGGCCCGGTGCAAGGCTGCCTTGTCCCCAATTCCACACTTTCACAGCATCCCTATTTAAAAATAGCACACATGTGCCACACATACATGCATTGAATACTAATATATATTTATATATATTTTTTTTTCCCAATTACACTGAGATCCACTTTAATGTCAGACCGAGGTCTAAGTTGAATAAGAAGTGATGTAATTCACGAGGCAATGAACAAGTGTGGGGTAATCTCCCATGTGTTAGACAATCCATCATGGAGAAATTGGCACAATTTGTGGAAAAATAAACCACAGCTCCTAGTATTAAAATGTTCATCTGGAGGAATATATATATAAAATAAAATATATATCATATATATATATATATATATATATATACATATTTTTTTTTAAACATACAACTTCATAATTGTTTGGAGGAGTTGAATAGCCTACAGATGGTTGTCCTTTGTGTAGTATATATAACATCTGTAATATGTGAGGGTAGCCATAGAAATATTTATTTGAACAAGGTATAGCTTTCTTATTGTTGCAGGTGTGGAATAGCCTCCCGATTATGATTTGGATCGTCATGGTTTGAGGTCTGATCTGTCTTCTGATGCAACTCACGTCCCACCATCCTCATGCAAACTGGACCCTAAACGGCCTCCGTAGGTTTTAGCCAGTCCTCTTTCTCTCTCTCTCTCTCTCTCTCTCACTCTCTCTCTCTCTCTCTCTCTGTGTTCCGATGAGCCGGGAGCTGGAGATGATCTGAATACCCCGGGCTCAAAAAGCAAAGCGTAGAAGGGGGAAACATGCAGCCGGTGACCTAATAAGAAGACCTTTAAGGCCCGCCCATTAATACAGCTGTCAAAAATGTTCCATGATGGAATATTATATGTAATTTAATTTGTTTTATGTACCTTATATCTGGGCTGAGCTGCTTTAATACAGCTGTGAATTACCTACTCTGACACCTTATTCATTTTCAACATGATTAGCGGCAGTGGTGTGCATGACTGGCGCAGTGGGTGGCTGTGGCCCAGTGCACACACTCATGGGCTCATTATGCCATCGCGCAGGTGTAATGGAATGAACACCCCCCCCACACACACACACACACACACACACACAGACAGGCACACATACAAGCATGTACAAACTCAAGAACATGAAAGCTTGCACACAGACTGAATACCGTGGGCCCTCTTGGCCTCTTCACAAAGCAACTTTTTTTTCAATGTTGTACAATCTGGCCATCCACTACAGTCTTATTATTTCAGGGCCAGGCTGAGGAACCATGCTTCAGTGCCCATATAAGGGAAGACAAGTCTAAAAAAAAAAAAAAAAAAAGGTGTTAAGAGGACTCCCCTCCCTCTCCACTACTCCTGTGTCCTCTGTTATTATGAATAGTGGCGGTAAGAGAGAAAAGCATATACTTCATTCGAATCTGTTCATGGTTCCTGAAGGACCACTCTCGCCAGACGAGGGCCCTTTTTCCTCCCCCTCCCTCTTTTGATTGATATGTGAAATCCGTCTCTCTCCACAGCTCTAAAGGCAGTCCCTGTGTGTGTCTGAAAGGTGCTCATTGTTGAGTAGAGACCACTTTGTCAGGAAACAATCCTGTTCCCAAGGAAGCCGAGAATGTCTTAAAAAAGATACAGGCCCTTATTGTGTACATTGGGGAACTTTAATTTTGTGTGTGAGGTCATTTTAATCCTGATGAATTTTTATAGTAGCGGTTGTAGTTCAATGGCTGGTCGCCCTAATGCTCTAAAGAAGGAGCAAAATAAAGGGGGACGGGGGAAGAATGAAAAAACCCACCCACAGGCCTGTCGAACAATCCTAAACTTAAAGTGTCACAGAGAGCGAGGAGGAAGGGTGGAGGCCTTTGTTGATGGACACATTGGGATGTATTTAAAGTTCTACAAAGGAGATTCCCTGAATGGAGGCTTGATTTCTGCTACACGGTTTTAAAAATGCGCGGTCTAAGGATAGATTTGCCACGGGATAAAGTTTGTGTAGGGCAATCTCTTAGGCCGCAGAAGCTGATGTGAGTGAACCGCCCAAGACATTGCCGCCGAGCTGATGCTAAAGGGGAAAGACGGCGAGCCTCTACGGGCATGCATCTGTGGTATGATTGAGCGCTCTTAATTGGCATATTGGATTTCCCCCCCAGCCTCATTTCATCGCATTTGACCTAGGCAAACTTTTACACTGAAAGAATTGTCATGTCAGAGTCTTTCTTCGTTATGATAATAGATGGCTAACCCCTCCGACTGCCGCTTTTGTGCAAACTAATGGTCTGATTTGGGCAGCAGTTTGTCTTTTCATCCGAGCTGTTTTGTCGTCGGCTGGCTCTCTGGCCTCGTGTAGGTTCAGACTGGATGCGAGCCTATTAGGCAGGGCGAGTCGGAATATATAAACACCAAGCGCCTGGAAAACGTGTTCGCCCCAAACTGGATGAAGCACGTTTTAGCAAATGAAAGCACGGGATGAACGCGTAACTTGTTTTGTTATGGGTTTTTTTTTTTTTTCAAAATGGTGCAGTTGCAAGAGGCTCGCTCGCCACCGTTGTGGCTAAATGGAAACTGGACCTTGTTTGAGAAACGGCAGGGTGAGACCAAACAGCATGATTCATAATGGTTATTTATGCACCATATAGCTGCGACTCAGCGGGGGGGGGGGGGGGGGGTGGGAAAGGCATGGTGTTTCTACTAAGTACATGTCTTTCTGCTCAGTTTCTCCTCCGGCGGGCTTGCGGCCTGGTAAATATTTCTTATATGGACACCAAAAATACATCGCCTCGATGTTTTTGATCATCCCCGAAATAACGAGCGTAGGAGTCCGCGCTTCATCGAGCGAAGACACGAGGTGCATTCAAACAAGTTCCACATGCTTTGGGTTACCTCCAGTTTGGTGACGGATCCTCATAATCCCTCCACATTTCTTTGCAGCTAGCAAACATGCACATAAACATACCACCACTGACACTTGTTCCCTCTCTTTCCTCTAACTGTCCTTTATTTCTTCCTTTGCCTCCCCCCCTCCTCCCCTCTTTTCCCCCCTCTGTTCCGAGATGCAGAGATCCAAGTGCGCGCTGGTGCATTACTAAGGACACCTGCTCTGTCGATGTGGCCAGGCAGATTGACTGTGTACTTGTGAGTGTGTGTGTGTGTGTGAGAGTGCGTGCATGCATGCATTTATTCATTCATCAGTTTTTAGGCCGAGACTGGGACCAAACCCATCAAAAATTGTTACGACGCGAGTCCGTCCATTCCTGCCGAAAATGATGCGTAATGGGCTTTTAATTCTGTGCTCCGCAGCTATCCGAAACAGTGCCCTTCTCAAGGTGCGGCATCACAAACAGGACGGAACTCAAAACCATGCAGCCATTAAGTGCTACATGATCAAAACACAAATGAGAGCGTTTAAAAAGAGGGGGCATTTATTTATTCATGTCGCCATATACCATTAACTGAGACCACCTCAAAACTATTTGGAATGAAAAGAAGTGAGAAGAGGTTCATGTGGAACGGGAGGAAGACACCATTCCGTCCCGAGTTTTGGTGGCTTTATCATCTGCCACGTCCCCGAGACAGATGCTTTAACTTCTTGTATATTCATGAAAAAAAAAAAAAGAAAAATGGCGCATGGCGCCTCCCTCCACTTGTCATTTCATTAATTCCTCTGGAAAAAAAAGAAAAAAGAAAAAGAGGGAGAAAGTCCTCTTTCTCTCTCTGAGGGTAAAAAACGAACAAAGGAGAGCGAGAGTTCAATGCCTCGCAGGGCACAATATGTTCTGTTACTTTAGTACTTTATTGTACTTTCTCTTTTTTTTTTTTGCTGTAGAGGAAGAAAAAGAGTGGAAGCGAAGTGGGGGGGGGGGCGCGAAAAGGAATACTTTGCCATTTTATCACAGACATTTGAATGAGTTCCCCTCCTAAACCCCCGCCCTGTGCCCTGTACCCCCCACCGCACCCCGACTGACATACAAAAAAAACCTCTTATTCACTTAGTATGTAGGTCACATTACAGTGGTGTCTAGCTATTGGACATGGGTTTAGATAACTGTTTGTCGAGTATTAAATGCTTTTGCTGCCTCAGCAGCCTCTGCCACTGGTATTTCTCACACAGCTGTGCAACTGAAAGGAGGCAGCACCGCAGCAAAAATCATGTCACACACACACACACACACACACACACACACACACACACACACACACACAGACACTTTCAACGCTTTTTGTGTGTGCTTAAAAAAAAAAAAAATAAAATGTGTGTGTTTGCATAAAACATTCACTTTTCCCGTATAAAAGTGCCTTATGTGAAGTAGAAAACAGGGTTTGAAAGGATGTTAAAGCAGCATCTGTGAATGAGGACTGTGCCGCGGTGAATGGGAGGTAAACCCATTGACCTGCGGGCGCCAACTCGAGCAGATGAATCTTTGCTTTTCTTTCCTCTTATCCCTGTTTGCTTTGGGTGACCTTGCACACCAGCCCCGATGCAGCGTGTTCACATAGCACAGGCCTAACGGCTTAGATAGGCCCCGGTGTGGCCGGCGAGCGCTCTCTCCCTCCCCCTCCCCCCCTTTGACAAAACACCACGACCTCTGATTTTGGAAATGGCCAGGTGGAGGTGCGGGGCAGAGGAGGCGAATTGCACCGTGCGCTTTTCTACCAGCAGGATCCAGGCGAGGAGTGAAGTGTTCACTTAAAACAGAAAGGCAGGAGACAAGAGGGGCACCTCGCTGCTGTACAGCATGAAATGAAAGATGCAAAAGTGTGTGTGTGTGTGTGTGTGTGTGTGTTTGTGAGTTATCCTCCTCTCCCTCTGTCCTTTGTATGAAATGAGCCCAGATGGTGATTGATTTTTCAAGTGCTGACATCCCTGCTTGAGAAGCACCCCTCCTTTCTGCACACACACACACACACAAACACACACACGCACACACACACACACACACACACATACCCTTCTTTGTGCCGAGCAAGTGAGGCACACTAACATCTCGGTGCCATCATCATCTTTGTGGCTGCCAGCAACCACCATTGATCGACAAAAGTATGCATGCAAACAAACAGACACACACGAACACACACACACACACACACACACGCACACGCACACACACACACACACACACAAACACACACTCTGTCATCCTAACACACAAGCACAGATAAAATAAAACTAAATTAATTATTAAAAGTCTGAAGAAAATCTACTTTGACTCAAAACTGCTGAAAGTATTTGTTGATAAATTGATGAGTTGATAAAGTTCGTGTTGATGATCGCAAAAAATGACGATTTATCAACATTTGCTCGCTCGTGGAGACTTTGCAGATTTTCCCTGTTTCATGCTATTATACATTTAATATTGCCGGCGGGACGAAACAGGCAACTTGAATGTGGGCCCTTTTTCACAGCATTCTGACATGTTTCAAAGCAGTTTGACTGAGCAGTGCAATCGATGAATCAAAGAGATAACGGCCAGATTCATCCATAGTGGAAACGGCTGAAGCCCAACGAAGAGCGTTAGAACATTACCTTTTCTGCGTTTGAGCAAAACAAACGGAGAGGTTACCTTTTGCTATAGATTCAATGTGCAAAAACCGCGTAAAGCCTGGTTTCTAGAAGACCAGACTTAAGTCCAAACAAAAAACACTAAGGCCACAGATGAAATGACCTTGAAGAGAGTCATTTTTCATCATTTTTAGGGAATCTTTCCCCGGTGGAAAGGCTGGTCGGCAGACATAGAGCGATGCTAGGCAGGCGCAGGGTAGAGTGGCTGTACGCCACAGCAGCCCCATTGAGTTAAAGTGGCTGTGTGGCTAAATGATGTCATTGGCTAACTAGGCGTTCTCAGGCCATTGCCTCTGTTTGCGTGACTAAATACATACAATTAAGGCCTAGGCACTTCTCAATCTCTGTGAACTCATTGTTATCCCCGGGTTCAAGTGCACTGATAATGGGGGCCAGAGGAAAACAGGCGTAGCAGCGAGCGAGACAGAGAGCTGGTGGGTAAAATAGACATCTCATTATTAGTGGCATTCTCTTTCACCCCAACAGCGCTACTGAAGCTCACTCTCTTTTTCTGCCTGTTTTCGTCTTTTTCCCGTGGCTCTTCTCGTTTGTCTCACTTTTCTTTTCTTTTCTTTTTCTTTTTTCTTTTTTTTTCTGCACCTATTTTTATGACTTGCAAACGCCCCCCCCCCATCCCTCACCATCCCTCACCGCTCTCCTCATGTGTTACGTGACGATGCTCTGTACAAGCAGTGTTTGCTCCCAGTTTTCACAGAGGGGCTGAGTAGGACCCTCCACCCCCCCAACCCCCCCTCCCTGGGGCCTTAATGCCACCTCTAAATGCATCATTAGTCAGTTAGGCTTCTGTGAAAGTGGTAAGACAGTGGACGGGCAGACAAACCAGGAGGAAATAGCCTCTTTGAAAGAAAGTGACATTTTTCTGCCGACAACCCCCACCACCACCCCCACCCCCCAGCCTCTCTCGACACACACGTACATACATTTCTACATACACTGTACCTTAAAACTCTTGGAGTGTGGAGAGTTCCTGCCTTGTTGTTTTTTTGTTGCCGTTGTCTTGTTGCACTTCTATTTCTGGTTGAAGGTTTTAAGGGGATAGATACTTTGACGTGTTAGATTTCACATAATGACTTCACTTCACCAGGCCCTTATTATTTTGGACTTCAGTTTCTGTTCCTATTGGCTGTAATCCGAGTTGGAACTGAAGGGCAGCTGCAGCATCTTTTTTTTTTGTTTGTTTTGTTTTTTCTTTGTAGACAATTTCTCGAAAACTAAAATCCACAAAACCATTCATAAAGGACATAACTAACCCTCAGCGTGAGCCCATCTAGAGCAGTGGAGGTCACATTACGGAACACCCCCCCCATTACACACACACACACACACACACACACACACACACACAAATCGGATTGAGTGTAATCGTCTAAAGCGAGACTTCCCTGATGGCCTCGACACTTGACAGTGATGCCCTCAAGTCTCGGAGAAAACTCTGTAACTGGAGAACGATTGCCTCTGTCTGTCTTGAGTAACTGGATCGCCACGCCATCCTCCCTGCCCACAGGCGCACGCACACACACACACACACACACACACACACACACACACACTCACACACACTCACACACGATGATCACTGTTACACACTGATGCGCGCAAACACGTAGATATTCTTTCACCGAGACGCGCACACACACACGGGCAGATTTACAGATAGATACTTCTAACCAGAGAGGAACGGAAGTACGCTCACGCAAAGAAACAGCCAGCGTGCACGACTGGTGTGGTTTGAGGCGTGTCTGGGGGTGGGGGGGTGGGGGGGCACGTTCTCCTCCAGTCGGCGGCGGGCCGCGGTGGCGGTAGCCTAGGTAAATGGATCTTATTTAGCGGCGCGTCAACACGTGTAAGGGGGCTCACGGCTCATTACTCTGGGCCTCGATCCTCTCTGCTCACCCACTGATGGATGGCAGGGGCTGCTGGGAGGAGGTGCAGGGGGGGGGGGGTGCAAAGGAGATGGGAGAAGGAGAGCAGGATGGACATCACCTCCTTGCCCTCTTGCTTTTACCATTCCTCCATCTACTTTTTTTTCTTTCTTTTCATTTTCATGTAATAAAAGACGGAAAAGACCGTATCTGTGCTGCTGGTGAGACACAAACAGCTCAGCTTGAGTTCAAGTGAACATACGTCTAAACTGTCACAGTTATGCTGTTTGTAGAGTTTCTCATTGTTACAATCGTGATTGCTCCACTTCTGACTTGTGCGATTTTTTGGGGGGGGGGGTTTGCGCGAAAGAGCTGGCTTCCCCCTCCCCCTTCGTCAGTTTTGTCGGTCGCGTACTGGGATGCGATTCCATTTAAGCTGCTTCAGTTTCAGCTGAATAGCACGGAGCCATCCTGAATGGTATTGTTAAGACCACCAAGTTTGCAGTTGTGCATACTGTTTAAAAGCTGCATGTCAACTACATTTTTTAATTTTCTTTTTTTTTTACTTTATGTCACCTATGTTTTCTTATCACTGACTTTATAGTTTTTTCTTTTGATTTTTTTGGGCCAACACCTAAATATCAGGGGGGAAACAAACGCTGCGATGCACGCCAGTGTTATAGTAAACTTTTACCCTCCACACCTGTTCTTTAGAGGTTTGGGAGTCTGTGATTGGCTCAGTAGGTGGCACATTTTAGGTCAGGCCTTTCAAGCTCTCTGCCTGGTTCAATACCAGTCTGCTGTATGTGGTGAACTTTTAAATGCTTACATTAGCTCCCTGACACCTAATTGTTGCCAGCTCGCAAACCGGCCCTGTAAACGTCGCAACCGTGACACACAGCTACCACACACACACACACACACACACACACACACACACCCACACACATGCACATATACGGCTTCCAAAGCACTGAGTCAAGTCCCTCCCTCTTAAGCTCGTAGAGCATTCCTCTCATTCATGGAAGCAGGGCCCTCCTAGTGAAGCGCTTAATTGGCTGCAGATTACTCTTTAACCTCAGGGTTACACCGCACACACACACACACACACACACAAACACACGTAGGCAGAGGCAAACACACACGCACACACGCACACACGCACACCACTTGTGCAGGCTGTTAAAGTCTTAAGGGAAATGGAGTGTGGTTTTTACAACTCAGTGGGGAGGTCAAAGGTCAACAGATTTGTAACAGTCTCTAAAGATCTGTCAGTCAAGGCGACTACTGCACACACACACACACACACACACACATTTGGATGCCAACTCTGTCGCCTCAAAGTGTGTCTCCTTCGCCGCTTCTCTTCTTTCTAGTTTCAACCGCTTCTGCATCGATGGGGGACTTTTTTTATTCAAGTCTGGTCAAACACGCCGGACTGGATCAGATGCAAACCCTTGTCGCTTGTCTTTGGCGTCGGCTCAGCCGGTTTTGGTCTTGCCAATCACCTCTGTGAACTCCTCCTCAAGACAGAGGCTCTCGCCGTCCCTGAGATTAAACTCTGGCTGGAGAGAAAAAGGAATTTGTGGCTTCGCAGGGCCTCTTGAAATCGGTCTTATCAGAGTTAAGAGAGGTTCTAATCAACGTGTGCAGATTCGAGGCTTTGTTGGGACACATAATTACATTAAACATTTCTGATATATGTCCTTTACATTCCCATAATTGTAATTTATACTTTATTTTCGTTTCTGTATGCGTGCATATGTGTGTGTGTTAGCCTTCCTCTCCCTGCTACTACTCCCTCTTGTTGATGACACATGCCGAATATGCTCTTCTGCGTGACTCACTCCCCTCTCCCAAAAGAACAGCGATGTGCGCGTTTCGTCTCCTCCCGAATTGGCTTTTACACTTTTACCCGAAGCGCACGCGGGCACCCGCCGCTGATAACGCTGCGTTCGAGGTTGGAAGAGAGACAGAGGGGAAGCTGGAGGGAGAGGAAAGAGAAGGAACATTAGTTATTTGAAGCAATGAGTCAGTTAACATTTAAGTGTTGTTGTTTTTTTGGTTTTTATTGATGAGCTTATACGGCTGCAGAGGGGGGAAAAAAAAAACCCAAAAAAACAGCAACACGCAATTTGCGACAATCACACGTCTAATTTAATGAATGATGCGTTGCAAAGAAAAACAGTTAGGAATCATTTTTGAAGACGAACAAAGGACCCTGGTAGAGACTCAGTAATGCCTGCCAGTCCTTTCATTGTACAGGCTTATGAATGATTAAGCTACTGTAGCAACAAGGGCAGATCATATTACAGACGCCATTTTGTTAGTTCCCCCTGCAGTCTTTCATATCTCCACCAGTCGTTTACCGGGTTTATTCCAAACAGGATGACGGTGGTGGTGTGTGCGTGTGCGTGTGTGTGTGTGTGTGAGGTGGGAGGTGGCGTGCTCAGAGTTAATGCCACAAATTGTTGTTAGATGCAGGTCTCCCTCTGCCATGCGTTTTGGACAGGAAGGTACCGTGATTGGCTTTGTTCAGTCTTCCTGGCAGCCGACACCAGCTGACATCTGTTCCCTCCTAACCACTCAGACTTATCTCCATCAGGGAACACACACACACACACACACACACACACAGACAGGCACACACTATCACACAGAACACACAGACACGTGCGCACACCGATTCACACGGTCATGCACACAACCATACTAGTGCGCTTGAGAGAGGGGGAAAAAAACAAAACAAAAACAACACATACACACTCCCGCTTTTATGCACTTGGGCTAATTGTGTGGTAATGGAGGGGTCAGCGTGCCAGGTGTATGGGGGTGCAGAATTAATGCATTCACATACGTATAAAACCCCCCCAAAAAACAACTATGAGCAGATCATAAAGTAAGACAAAAACGGCTCATGCTGTATATACAAAAGCGGATTATATGTACATTATATATAAAGCATGCCTCCGTTATCAGACACTGCTAAATCTACATTGTACTGAAATGATTGTGGTTGGCATTAGTTGGAAAAGAGGGGAGAAAGTGGCTGATTTGCTTACGCATTCAAGGCTGATTGTGGCAGCGTTGCAAATCTTATTGCATTGCTAATTTATAATATTGGCGGCAGAGTCCCTGGCACGGAGGCCTGGGCGTATATCTTAGACATGTGGAATCTGAAGGCAGAGTGACATGAGCACTTTTCCGGGTAGACGAATAAAGAATTTCAGTCAGTTTTTTTTTTTGCCTCTCTTAAGCAAACATAGCCGTCGCAAAAAACTTTGCCGGTGTATAAAAGACTGCCTTTTCTTTTTCTTTTTTCCTCTAGATGAGAGGATGAAAAAAAAGAAGAAGGGCGGGTGGGATGGGGGGGGGGGGGGGGGGGGGGGGGGGACAGAGGTCTGCGTGTGTGAGAGGGGGAGGCTGTTTGAAATTAGCCCTCCACTCTGGGGTCCTGGGAAATGAACGTGACACGTCCAGATTTGGTGTTTTTGTTGCAATTACCAGAAAACACCAGATGAATTCTTTTGCAAGCCATGTGTGCTGGTTTGTGTATGCATGAGCATGTGTGTGTGTGTGTGTGTGTTTGTGTGTATATGGTGAGCGCGCACACATGAGGGTGTGTGTGTGTGTGTGAGCGCGTATGTGCGCGCATGTTCATGTGTGTAGCTGCGTGTGTGAGCAGGTGGCGGGCATATTTGAAGATGACAGTAGGGGTCTGACCCATGCCAGGCCCAATAAAGCGGCCTTGTGATGGAGCTTATGTGACACACTATCCCTAGGGCTCTGAGGTCTTTCTCTCCCTCACACACACACACACACACAGACGCACACACACGTGCACAACACACTCATGCACATGGTGCCTCATTTCCCTGGTGGGTGCTCCCCGTCAGATAGCGAAGGCAGCACTCTGATTGCTGCGGGTGTGCGCGAGGTCTGCGTGTGGTCTGATGAAGACACACTGTGCGCTCAGTGCTCGTGCTATTGATCCAAGTCGTCACCCCTGCACTTTGTACACCCAAGTCACATCTCCAGTTGTAACAACCACCTACGGATGTTTTGAGCGCTCATACGCTCCGGCTCAGTTCAGAGTTCAGATATCAGCCGCTGTTGGTCATTTCCACGGATTCTTCATTCGATTACTTACTAAATATGCAATATTTCAATATTTACGTCAGTTTTCATCCATCTGCACACGCAAACCTCATGCTAACCTTTTCTACCCCCCCCCCCCCCCCCCACAATCTGTGAAAAATATCCTTGATTTGTAGCCTAAACTGTTTTGCAACCCTGGAATTCGAGCAGGTTTACAAATGGGCCTGTTGAACACGCTGTCTGTGAACACAGCCATCAGGCTAACACTGGGAAGGGAAGTTAGAGTGGTTCCATCATAGATTAACTTGACAGTAATGCCGTGAGGCAGACACAAATGTCTCCGAGACAGAGGAGAAAACAGGTTGGATGTTACCTGTCAGGCAGACAGAGATCCACCTCATCTCGCAGCTCATGCGTTCCATCTGATGCTCTGTCGTGCCGTCGGGAGATCGGAGCACCTCGCATGCATTTCACCGGGCAAGGACGGGGGGGGGGGGGGGCTTTTCCCGTGCGCGCGTGGTTACAATAAACAAGAGAGACCTTGACACCTTACAGGTGCATATGGCGACTTCACACCTTGGCGGCTAAAATGGCAGCTGCCGAGAGAGGGGCAATTCTCTGAGAGCCGCTTTAGTACCCAGAATCCCTGTAATCTGAGGCAGGAATACCAAAGGATTCGAATGTCACATGGCAGTGACACAGACGGAGTGCTCGCTAAGCTAAAAAGTTCATTTTGATGAGAACTCCCATGCAATCGATCTTGATGGAAACTTCTTTACATTGACTTCTTTGTTACACACGCCGTGGTCTAGAGATTTGGCATTTTCCAATATCATTTGGCTATCGTGCGTGAGTTTGATTTCTGTGGCTGATCTCAAAGCTGCCGCCGGACCTGGTGGTGATCACTCAAACTCTTGCTGCAAGTAAGCGATGTCTTGTATGCACTCTTCGATGCACAAGTGGAGCGGAGGGAGAAGTAGGAAAGAAGGAAAGAATGGATCTGGCCTTTCGGCTTGCAGCCGCCAATTATTCCACGACTCGTCTGCAGCAACAATAAAGCAGACTGAGGACAAGTGATCTGGTGTGCTTGCACACACTGTTTCAGCGGTGCAACTTCCTAAAACAAACCTGCAAGATAACATCAACCGACTGACTGCGTGCATGCCGTTGCAGTCCTCCACTTTCTCATTTCGGCGTTCTCGATGGCTTATGCCATGTCATACCTGAAACTCGTGGTCTGATTTCCGCCTTGCTCCTTCCCTCACTGTCTCCTGCCCTTTGCTGCTGCGGATTTTGGAGACCAGTTGTCCTGGCTTTAAGGGTTTGGGTGTAAAGGATCCAATGCAGCTGACTGAAGAGCTTGCCTGATATTGTCATTTACGGCTCAATACGCACTGTGCAGAGAAGGCTACAGCCGAGCTAAAAGCGTCAACTAACGAAGACGAGACATCAGA
>NC_092180.1:27888239-27958239 GCF_043641665.1 Enoplosus armatus | reverse complement strand
TAGAATATCTGCTGTAAGTGTTTGATGAAGGTCAATGGATTGAATCAGAAATATTTCAATGCTGACCTAGACTATATATATATATATATATATATTATTTTAAAACCCACAATGTAGCCTGAATGTGGTTTTAATGTGCATTTATGGTTGGTGTTTATGAGGGACGCCTTAACTAAAATGTGCATAAGACCTCACAGCGAGGATAAGATAAACACGTACTTCATCGTCTGGTTTCAGTATAAATTTGTCTCCCGTCCAATGTCCAACTCGGCAGTTGCAGTTGACACGCAAAGAACAATCGAGGCAAATCAGGAGGGCAGGAGTGTGCGGAAACGGAGCTGCTAATGTGGCGACAGCTCGCACCGCGTCGGCCACGCGCATTTAAAACTCAAGCATGGCTTCCTGCCTACTGAGCTATCGAATTTCTTTAGAAGGAAATGTTACATGTTGTGGAACTGGTGTGGAGCGCGAGCACGCCCTCACCGCAAGACATTTGCCCTGGCAACAGTCGATTCGCAAAATGCAACAGCATGCGCAGAACACGTGGCTTTTGATGGGACGCTCATATCGCACAGTCTGATCTCCCAAAGTTGAAGCGATAGCCTGCGAGAATACACGGTGTGCCTGTGTGCGTTGGGCGCCACGTTAACTCTGGGCCATTTTGACAAGTGTAAACACTCCATCTCTCCCCCATCAAATTCCATTAAAACCCACGTAAGAACACACAGAACTCACACACACACACACACTCCCAAAAGAAGCCCCCAAGCAGCGGCATTAAACAAGTGCTCTCATTTGGACATAAATAGTGTGATCTTACTCTCATAAATCACTCTGAGATTGCACATTTGGCCCCGGCAAAGGCTTCAGGTTCGCACACCCCTTCTGTAAACAGGTTCTCCTCCAGACGCTCGCAACTTCAGCGTGAGTCGAGCCCCCCCCCCCCCCCGCCGCCAAAACCCGTGTTTGTGTGCGTATGTGTGCAAGGTTACCGGGCCTGATCCATTTTAAAAAAAGAGTCTTGCTGTAATCAAAAACAATAACCGCTCAAAGCATAAACTCTTCCTAAGCCCACACCGCCCCCCATCCCCCCCCCCCCCCACCCCCTTCCACACTCCCCCGCCCTACCCTCGAAGTATGAAATAATATTCTGTGTGTGGGCCCTGGCCGAATGCTGAGAACGCAAACATTTCACAATAAAGTTGTTTAAATAAAGGCCTTGGCATAGATGGCTGGGAGATAGAGGACATGCTGCGTTAATTACAAGCGCCCGTTAAAATAAACCGCCGGTATAAAATATGACTCTCCCTCTCCGTCTCCCATTCTTGGGGATTTGAACCTATAAAATGTCAGCGATGTGTGTACCTCACATGTGCTGTTTGGAGACCAAACACAACAGCAGCCCTTCTGGGTTGGAGATTGGAAAAGAGAGATAGACAAAGACAGAGAAAGAGGGGAAGGAGGGAGGGAGGGAGGGGGGGGGCGGGGGGGGGGGCAACATCCTCAAAAAAACACAACAGAGCTCTATAATCAACAAAGAAAGCAGTGTTTACTCTGCATTTAAAGACTTATGAATTCCTCTCGCCCCCGCCTTGCCGTTACGTGGCGTTAACTGAAAGGGAAAATAACCCAGTTAAGCACTCGGTTTATTATTCTTCAAACTCTTGTCTGAAAAGTAATATGCTTTAAAGACACAGTAAATGTGCCGGTTGCTCTCCCTTCTGTATCTGTTTCAGCCTTTCCCTAAGCAAGCGGTATGTGCGTGCGTGTCGTGCGTGTGTGTGTGTGTGTGTGTGTGCAAAGTGTGTAAAGTTACATTGCAAAGGGAGAGATGGATTATTTTTCCTGAAGCGTGGACTTAAGTTTCTGCTCTCTGCTGCTGGGTGGCCCACTCCTCTTTAGCCATGTTAACATAAGAATAGAGGGGTGGACAAGAGGGAGGGGGTAGCAGGGTAGCTGGTTTAAATTATTCTGCGCCTCCGCTGCTGCATAGCAGGAGCTGTTGTTATCCACTTAGAGCATCAGACGATTTGTTCCTTCTCCCTCTCTCCTCTCTGCCTCTCTCAACCCTGTGGCCGTCTCTACTCAACTCGGGACCCTTTGTACTAGTGTTATGTTAGAATGCCTGTACCGGCCAGGGTGCACCACACTCCCTGCCACTTGTGTGCTTTTCCTATTCTGCTGCGTTTTTAAAAAAAAAAAGATAATAATAATAATTAAAAAACATCTGGTTTTGCCTCGAAATCTGACTTTTAAGCCCTCAAAAAAGTGGTTGATCGGCGGGCGGGGTGACGCGCTTTACCTCCAACTGAGCTAAACTAATCAAGCCCCCCCCTGGAGGATTACCTCCAAGATTTCAATTTCAAACGTTAGCTCTCCGTACCGCGGGCCGCCATCCAAGCTCGGTGACGAGCGCCGTGACGCTCGCAGGCCCAGATGAGGAATGTAGTTATGGGGAGATATTTGTATACATCCAGCCTGCGCCTTGGAAAGCAGCGACGGTGGCTGAGCACAGCTTAAAGACATCTGGATGCGATGAAATGCCATTTGTCTAAACAATCAAGAGTCTTACCGAAGCCACCCAACGTGATCTGTGCTTTTAGTACATGCTTGTGCAATGTGCTTCAACAGAAAGCGTTATTGACAAATATTTCATTGCGACAGCCTCATGAGATCTCAAAACGAGATTTTTTTTTTTTTTTTTTTCTCTTTTGCATCATTCCAGCTTTCTGCTGTAAACATAAAGCATTTGTGACGGCTGTGTACTTGAGGATGGATGAGATGTGATGAAGTTAATTTTGAGGGGGGGGAGGGGGCAGAACTAAAGAGAGACATAAAACCACGGTGGCATTTGATTATAAGACTGAAACAAATCAGTGAGATCGTAATCTAAATACTTCAACGTGACGCTCATTCATCTTACTGAAAAATGGTGAATAATAACATATATATATATATAAAATATGTATATATATATTTTCTTTTTTTACGGTTGACCACCAGCCATCACTGCAGCAAAGCATTAGAGAGAGTTCAAACGAACCTGACCGGCAAAAGACACAATATCAACGTGTCAGGACAGATTTCTACGCAGGCCGAAGGCGCAAAAATCACACGATAAACACCCACACAGAGAACGAGGCATCATCTGTCAAAAGGAAAGCCACACGTATGGATTTATTTTCTCCTTAATTCCATTTAAACAAATGGTCTGGGCGGTCATGGCAGCCGGTGCTCTGACTATGCCAATGGTGTGTGTGTGGGTGTGTGTGTGTGTGTGTGTGTGTGTGTGTGTGGTGGAAGTGAAGGGGGCAAGCAGACATGACTGGGATAATAAGCGTCATGGAATCTAATCAGATTTCTAAGAGGAGCTGATTGTTGTGAGGCAGCCGGTGCAGGAGTGGGGTTGACAATAAGCTGAAATTTAAGTGTTAATTTTTATGCTAATCCTCTGGCATCTCTGTGTGATGCAATTTGGTCCAGCAGCCCCCTTGACTTTGCGCCGCAGATATGAAATTGTCCCGCGCACAGAGAGAATGTCAGCTTGCCAGACCCTGAAAGCTCGTAATTTATTAGGTATGTTTCTATTAGTATGTGTCACAGTTGTTAGGGAGCCACATGCGCAGGCAGCCACACCACCTTGTCCCCCTCCCCTCCCTTCCCATCTCTTTCTCTATAACTCACTCTTTCCATTCCTCCACCCCACCTCGCCTCATCCTCCTTTCTCCATCTTTTTTTTTTTTTTTTTTTCCCCTCTCTCAACCCCACGCATTGCCGTCCACTTCTTTAGCACACACACACACACACACACACACACACACACACACACAATGGTGCGCACCACGCTTGTTCTTAAGATGGTCTCGGCTCAGTGGCTGCTACACTGGGGCATTAATGTATTATCATATATCGGGTGGTCCTTGCCCCCTGGACAAAGGCTATTTAATACAATTTAATGACATTCCCCAAGAATTGGGGGGTAGGTGGGAGGAGGGGGTGTAGAAAGAGAGGGATAGAGTAAGAGAATAAAAGAGAGAGGGAGGGAGGGGGGAAAGAAAGGCAGAGGCCCAGATGAAAATAGCATCTGTGTTTTTCATGGCTCACCCATGCAAACATTGCAGGGTAAAATGTGTGACTTTCACTCCTCTTTCTCTCTGTGTTTCTCTGTCTCTGTATCTACCTGCAGAATCAAATGTAGTTGTGGGGGGGGAGGGGGCTTCACAGGGCTAAATATGAGTAGACTTACAAAATCAGTTTTATCTGGGCCTTGGCAGGCTGCCTAAGATGTTACAAGTAGTGGAGCTAATACTCTTCATTTTCACAAGTACTTTTCACAATATTAAACCCCATTTTTGATACTATTCATGGTCAGTATTTTTTCAGCAACAGCCATTCAGTGTATTTACATTCTGTTGTAATTTTCATTGTTGACTGGTGAAGTCTACCTTTCCCCGTGCAGGACTGCGGTACTCACAGAAAAGATGCCAATGCTTGCACTGGACATGATATGACAAACGCCAGTGCTCGTGCACGTTCCCCTCCTAATGTTGAAAACAATTGCATTTCGAACAGAACTCTGGGGCCCAACGTCTCCTTAAAATGTTGTTAGCATACTTACAAATTAGCCACAGCAAATATGTTTTGAAAGAAACGCAACGCCGGCAATTTTACATAAAAACAAAACAAAAATCAACATAATAAATAGACAAAGTTTGAAAAATATAATGCTTTTTTACGGGTATTAACGGAGGCCGGCCAATAGAGGCCAGTCAGCACGCTTAATAAATATAATTAAATATTTGAATCGCCAAAAACACGCCCGTTTTGTGCTCTCATCCCCAGTGGGCGCCATCCCAGCCGCACAACACACGCCAATTCAACGCTAGCTTCCTCCTGATCCTGCCTCCATCTAATGCAAGTGAATGGGCGTAAAAAAAATAAAAATAAAAAGGGGGGGAGCACAGAAGGCAGCGCCCTAAAGCCATTAAAACTATGGCATTCATGAACGATGGGCAAAATAAAGTCTTAAATTAGGTATTAAGTGTTTACATTTAAGCCCAAGGTTTGTTGTTCCCCAGGATCCTTCCGCTTCCCAGTTCAGATTAAGCAGCGAAAAGGGGTCGAGAGTGCTCGCGTTGCGTACTCAATGGCTGTGTAAGTGTAACAGCCATCTATAGTTGGAGCCAAGCGAGACAGCCTTCCGTGCCTGTAGCCCCCACCCAGGTAAATAATCACAGAACCGCGGCCGATGGGTACGTTTAGGCAAAAACGTTCTGTTATGGTTGGAAAAAGGTGAAGGATTTTAGCCAAAAACCTAACCACATGCCAGAGTCCTGACTGGAGGAGGGAAAAATAACCAAAAAATAGCTGCAATCCAGCACATTGCGTTTCCTCCAGAAACATATTAAGCGGTATTTAAACAGAATTAGTAGAAGACATGGCGGCCGCTGCCTGCATTAGTAATAAAACACTCACTGTTACCACCAGTAACCGCAGGTGTCGCCAAGTCAGCATAATCTCAATTAGAACAAAAATGAAAAAATATATATAATGTGCAAAATGTCCCCATTCAGAGTGTTACAGTGCTATATGCAGCTAATTGTATTAATGTGTTATTTTTTTAATAAATTGCATTAACACGTAAGCAGCATTTTAATGTCGTCGCGAGTTGGTGCGTGCACCGCGTTTCACTATTTAATAGACTCCTGGGTCGTCTAGCCTGCAATAATAATGTGACGACAGGCGTTAAAATGTAGCGGATTACCTCCGATTGCACTCCGCTGCGGCGCTCGAGCAAATGGAGTTAAGTAACTTTTCTGCCGCCACCTGTTAGTAAGCGAAACGCACACCGCTTTGGCAGAGATGTCGTCAGTGAAGGATAACGGGGAGGGAAAGAGACAACAAGAACCGGAAGAACAAACAATGTGTTTTGAGGATGTTTCGACAGACAGCTCATTCTCCCCACAATTCCCACTCTCCTCTATTTTTAGCCGTCTCCCTCTCTGCGTTTAAACACTGCTAAAATGGCTGTGCTCCCTGCTCATATGTTGAGTGGTACTAGAAAGCCAGTCAGAACTGTACTCAGTGGGCCCAGAACACACACTGAAAGGTTTGGATGCAATTCACATATAGGTCAATTAAATGCAACAACATCTGCTCTCTCCCTACCATTTGCATATAGCATTCATATGTTAATGATGTCCCTTGTTTTTTTTTTTTTTTTTTTTTCTGCATGTGTGTGTGTGTATGTGCTATTTGTTTCTGTGTGTGTGTGTGTGTGTGTGTGTGTGTGTGTGTGTTTTTTTCCTGTACTTCCTTCCCTCCTCTCAGTCTCTTTGTATCGGCAAACAAAAAGAGATGCAGAAAATTTGGATTCATACTTCCCTTTTTCTGAAAAAAAAACACACAACAAAAAACAGATACGCCCGTCCTATTTTCACTTCCTCTCGCCTGACGATTAAAGGGGAGGTTAGACGAGTGCCACGGTTGTTCCATTGCCGTGCCCCTGATTTCGACAAGAAGCCCCTTTAACACCAGAGAAGGCAAGGCCCTCTCTCTTCCCCGAGCAGCTTAATGCCTTATAAATCAATGATGACACAGATGGACTAGCGATAATCTATTTAGAATGCCTCACAGCAAATATTGTTGTGCAGATGATTAGACAGCCAGTTATTTTAACTCAGACCCCCTTAACCCAATCTTCCGCTTATCATAATGCTCCTCAGATTTATAGTGGTAATTTGGGATTTGATATTTTTCTGTTACTTGAAATATATTTTACAAAAAAAAAAAACCCCAAAAAAACAACCAAACAAACGGAGAAAAAAAAGGATGTACAAAATGGTTGAAATGGAAACTGAAATCAGGTTGTTGCAGGGCAGTACGTGCCTACATGTTTGTTTGTCTGTGTGTGTGTGTGTGAGAGACAGAGAGGGTGTGTGTGTGTGTGTGTGTGTGTGTGTGTGTGTGTGTCTTGGGTGGCATGGGCAGCTTGAGGAACAAAAGACGTGAAGAGGTGCCGGTGTCTGTGCCAAGGCCATAATGATACGGCATGTTTCTTTAAAGAAGGGGGAGACAGACCTTTAGCAGAATTGTATCTCCAGGGCATTTTGTGTGTGTGTGTGTGTGTGTGTGTGTGTGTGTGTGTGTATGTGTGTGTGTGTATGTTAGACAGTCTAGTGACACGAGGGGGGTTAATGGCAATCCAGGGTCTCTGCCCCTTTTCATGGTCGATGGGGCTCAATTTAGCGTGCGAGGGTGAGGAGGAGGAGGAGGAGGAGGCGAAAAGAGCAGAGGAGGAGTGCAAAAATGAAGTGGAGGTTGTCAGACGTGGAAGCTGCTCAGAGGCCCTGATAAATATAAGCCCTTATTGATCGGGTTGAAAATGAAAGATCCCCGAGTGGCGTGCAGTATTTAGCTTCTTGTGTGCCTCACGTCAGCGGTGGCCTTGCCCTGGAGGGATAGATTTTCAGCGGTGCCTCCGGGCACCGCAGTGCGCTGGCTTTGATTTCATCTTTAACCTTTTTCGGCTGCGTTCCCTTGACCTCTGCCTGCGCCGCTCGCCGAATTTGTTACATTTTCATTCTGACCCCCCCCCCCCCCCCCCTCCTCCTCCCACGCCATCTCCGTCTTCCTCTCCACCCATCACTGTCTCCTTCTTCATGCTGTCCGTCTTCCTCAGGTCTGTATTTCATTATCACCTCCTCTTCTAACCTACCCCCCCCCTCTTCTGTTTCTCCCTCTAGGTGGCCATTCCTGTAAGCAGTAGTCAGTCAGGAGTGACAGCGAGAGGCCACTTGATCCCAGCAGACAGGTTGCACTCCAGTATGCAGTTGGAGTGTTAAGGTAAGCTCACGCACAACTCACACACCTTAGCCTGTGGCAAAACGTCCCCAAGTTGAAGGTTTCTCCACATTTTTCTAAACCTAAAAGAACAAGACACACACACACACACACACACACACACACACACGAGCAAATGCACACATGCACTCACACAACTGTTCGTCATTCACTCGTCATTTAGTCTTATCCCCAAAGGCACGCTATCTTAAACCAAAACACACACACACACACACACACACACACACACGTGCACACAGAGAGGCAGTCACACACAGCTACAGTACACTGCTGCTATGTGCACAGACAGAACTTGTAACAATCTGGATTGTGATAATCTATGATAATCATCCACCACATGCCACCTAAAAACGCACATGGGTGGCATTCAACACCCACACTGGCACATTGCTTCAGCGCATCTCGCCTCCCTCTGCCGCTCTCCCCAATGTCACTACCTCCCGCGTCAATGTCACCACTCTGCTCCTTATTCTCTTTTATGTATGGTGGTGGTGGTGGTGGTGGTGGTGGTGGGGGGGGGGGGGGGGACCCTGGGCTATAACGCCCCGCGGAGTGGGGGAAAAGGAAGGAATCTTGAACAATTTATGTTTGGCATTAGTGTAATTGAATCCCACCCGTATATCAAAGTAAGAAAGTTGCGAGGTGTAGGTGATATAAATGCAAGGTAGGGATCCATGAAAACACAGGTCCGTCCCTCCCCTTTCCCTTGTCTTCTGAACAATGTCTCCCCTCTCTCTCTCTCTCTCTCTCTCTCTCTCTCTCTCTCTCTCTCTTTTTATCCTCTCCCTCTCTCCCCTCCTTTAGCTAGATGGATGATAAATTCCCAGCCAGAGTGCCAGCAACAGCTGTTGGCAGACAGGCCTGATATGAGAATAGCAGCATAGGATGAGCAGGCATTAAAAATTAATATGCTATTTAGCCTAGGTGTATTTTAGGTATTTGACATTTTCATGTCCGGGACAGACTAAATTTATTCATAGTACAGGAAAAAAAAAAAATAAAAAAAATAAAAAAAATAAGAAGAGAGGAATGGGTGCAGGGAGGAGGAGTCGGGGAGACAGAAAGGGGGATGCGGGGAACACTAAGTGGCGGCCATTCTGGTTTTATGGTCACCCTGTTTCACCTTGCCTCCCACCTCGGCGATGAGCGTGTGTGTGTGTGTGTGTGTGTGTGTGTGTGGGGGGGGGTGTTGACTACTTATGTGTACTACTTTATGTCTGCCACAGTAGAAAACGACGAGGCTGGATGGAAAGATCACCTCACACACAAGTGGAAGCAAAAAGTTCCTCACTTTTAGCCATTCGTGGACGTTTTTTTTTTTTTTTTCTTCTGTTCGCAGCGTTTTAATATTTACTTAGTTTTAAGAGAACATGTTGCCGTTGGAGACTGACCTCGCTCGTAAAAAAAACCGGCAGCGTTGTCGTTCTGCGTTTAGCTTGGCTTTAAAGGTTCGCTCTTGACCTGGATGGAGACGCTCAGTTGTCGCGGGGATGGTTTTTTCGTTATCACGTGAAGTGCGCGATTTAGCCACTTGATTACACGGGGTTGCACACGGTGGTAGGTCCTGTCCAGTGCAAGATGGTTTAAGATGGTTCATCGAGTCTTTTGGAAGGAAGGCTCTCTCCAGACCTCGCATATCAAGTCCAGTGAGAGGACGCCATGTGAACGTTGGATTTGGGGCGTTTGGGTTGACACGGAACCTCTTGTAGGTGAGCGAAATGGTTGCCACAAGGGTCACAGGCGCGTCGGGGAGCTTAGAGTCTAGCCTGACTCACCGGATGCAGGCTGCTGGGATAAGTCTGCCATCGGCCGACCATTCCAGTCGGAATTGTCCTCCCGTCCCGCTACCTGCGGGTTACCATTTTGCAAAGGGCGCAAATTGTTAACCCAATACCAGAATGGTAATGGGTTGAGCCAGACCTTGCCAAGTGTGGAAATAGGTCTGGCTTTGCGAGACTACTTAGACTTAAGTCACATGTTGATGAGGGACAAAAAAGAAAAAGAAATACTGTAAATGTAGAGTAGCAGTATCCAGTATTGTCATTCATCCAGATTGGAAAATTAAACGCCAGCTGTCGTTACAGACAAAATGCTCAGCAATGTAAACTTTGCATTCTGTTCTAAACACGATTAAATGCAATTCCACCGCAAAATACACCATGCACACAGAAGTGTCTTTTGATTTTGGTATTACATTGATAAGATGCATTTTTTTATATTGTATATTTTCACTTTCCAATGGCCCTGGATTAGGAAGCCGCTACTGCTACTGAACCCCCGTTCCACAGTCAAACGCAAGACCCCCGGAGGTCCTGACAGCAAAAGCACAAGACCCATGCTGAGCCATGCTAGGACAGTCTTTATGACCCCCCCTCTCTCTCTCTCTCTCTGTGTCTCTCCCTCCCTCCCTCCTTGGTGATTAATGGCTAATGCTGCTCTAGTACATCTCTATATCCCTCCTCATCCCTCCCTCGCTAATCGTTGTGAAATCTTAGACATGGCCTGGATTTGGCCTCCTGGAGAAAGAGGGAAGGGGGATTGGATTGGGGAGGGGAGGGGCGGGCAATTTCCACCTCCCACATCAACCATATCATCTGTTTTTTTTTTTTCCACTTCCTTCTTCCTCGATATGCCATCGCTTTCCTGTTGCCCTATACCTTACAAATGCACTTTTACACTTTGTTCATCCGAGAGACAAGTTTAGGACAGTTTCCGCTTCGCTGCGGTTCAAGGATGGCGAATGCCGTCCGCTGACGCCCGGTCGATGACGTGGGTGGAAACGGCTGGAAAAACTCTTAACCCTCCTGTGAGCCAAAGTTGCCCATGAAGACCCCTGAGAGGTGGTCGAAAGCTTCAGAAAAGCTAGTAAATGGAACGTAAGTTCAGGTGGCAAGTACCGTTTTGATAGTGGATTCGGATATCCGCACGTCACAGGCACTGAGGCGCTGTTAAGTTAACACAGTATATCCAAGAATTCTCGAAGCTGTGAAAATAGTCGCGGATAAATACATGCAACATCAGTATCACTTCTCATTGCCTTTATTTAAACCTCTGGTTTAGAAAGAACCCATCTTCCACCTCTTTCCCAACTGCACCCGTCATGTCTCTCTTTTTCACCTCTTTGTCTGTTAATTATTTTATTTCCTTTCCTTCTTTCTACTTTCACCCCCCCCCCCCCCCCACACACACACACACCGTCTCGCGTCTTTCTCTCCATTCTGCATCGCTTCCACACTTGGCAGCAACTTCCCGTCGCCGTACAGCGCGGCACTGTATATACGCCGACTGTTATTACCTTGGGGAACGTTTAGCAGCTCCTGTGTTTAACACCATATAACCTCCGCCACATCGGCAGCGGCAACAGAGAGAGGAAAAACCCAGGAGGTGGAAACCAGAGACGGCTTGTGTTAGGCGAGTGTTCGACTGATCACCACAATAAAGACGATGCGAAAGAGAGACATGTAGAGAGAGAGAGGGAGAGGGAGAGAGAGAGAGAGGGAGCATGTGACAAGCCTGCTTTATTTCAACCTATTGGATGATCAGTGATTCTTAAGGGGAGGGATAATTTCTTGCGATATCTCTCACTACAAAGTAAATAGAAATCAAAGCCCCTCGCGCTCCGAGACAGAGGCACTATATGAAAGAAACTATCTTAACAACCTCCTTCATTTCTGCTCCGTCTTTCTTCTGTACTTCGCATTGATTTCACGTAACCAGTGTTAAGTGAAACTATTTGAGAGGCAATGGATCCACTTGACTTTCTGTCTCGGAGGGAGGCGCGCGATTGGCTCCCAGCACGGTCAAATGAAGCCCCTCGTAAATCTATCTTTGGGAGTACTTGTGTTTTTATTATTCCTATTTATGTGATTAGACTTTGTTTGATCTCCATTCGAATGAAAAGTTACGCTTTCGTTTTCTTTTTCCCTCCAGCGAGTTGTTCACAGTTTGCGTGGCGGTGTCACAATGGCCAATGTGCCTTTGAGTCTGCAGCCTCTTGGCAGATAACTGTTGCTCCCTGTCATTCAAACACCCCCACCCTCCCCTGACTCGCATATTGTACTCATCAACCAGCCCCCCCCCCCCCCCCCCCCCCCCCTTTCACATCAACCACCTTACCCAGCAACCCCCACTCATTCCCCTTCTCCCCGATAGGGATCTGTGGGCGGTGATGTCTCAAAGGAGTTTTAGAGGGGGTAGGAGGGCAACTTGACAGATAACAGGATACCAAAGGAGTCAAAGCCGAGTCATGTCCACGTCCATCAATGCGCTTGTCCACAAGCACGGGAAGGGGGGGGGGGAGAAAAAAAAAAAGTCTCCGCGCACGTAGACCAAACATCGACAGCAGCTCAGGGAGAGACACGGAGGGACTGTCAGGTGATTATAAAAAGAAGGAGGGAAAAAAAAAGAAAGAAGAAGAAGAGAGCGTTCAGGGGGATTGGGTGTGAGACAGGAGCTCACACACACACTCACACACACACACACACACACACACACACACACACACTCACACACACACACACACACACATCTACTCAGGGGTTTCTCTCTCCATTCCATCACCCTCCCAGGATATAATTGAAATATTGGTTGTAATTGATATATGGGCTTGGCTGTCGTCGTCCGTCCCCCCCACCTCATTCTCTTACGCGTGTGTGTGTGTTAAGGTGGACTTATCTAGATTTCACCAGCGATACTTCCCATTGCCCTCTCTACGGGCAGACCCCGCCACGTCCCCCGTGCGGGATGGACAGAGATGGATGAGCGGGGGGGGGAAGAGAAAAAAAAAAAAAAAAGGAGGTGCGTCATTCCACAAAAAGGCCTAATGTCTTATCAAAGTAACTTCCAGCATATTAGTGACAAGCCCCAACCCCCTCATATCCTTTGCCCCCCCCCCCCCCCACCCCCCTTCTTCCCGGCACACCACCTCCCTCTCCTCCTTTGTGGCATTGCTCGCTAGCACTCGGCGAGCTTCCTGAATTAAACTGCCGGCTTCCTGTTCTTTTATATGCACGGCCACATCTGGGGCGCCCGCTCGCAGGGCCCCGCCGCTTAATAACAATCACCTTCCCTTTCACTCGGCCCTGATTGTTTCTAATTCGCACTGACAGATAGTAGCTGACAAGCCGCCCGCGCCTCCCTCCCTCCGTGACCCGAGCTCACTCAGCACACTTATAAGGCCTGTCATTTTTAATATTTGATTTTCACTTTGTAAAAAGTTATGTGTTTTAGAGCTGCCACAACCACAGCCGCCATCGCCATCGCCACCACCCCTCCCCAGTCGTATGATGAAATCAGTATTTAACTGAAACCATGTCGAATGGCCGTCACTCCCTTCCCTCTCCCTTCCTGGCCCTTTCACTTCATCCTATTTAAGCCTCCTGCTCTCCATCTCTTCTTCCTCCCCCTTCATTAATTGTCTTTCTCTCGCTCTGCCCTCATCATTTCCACCCCATCCCTTCTTTCTGTCTCTTTCACTCTCTTAGTTTATGAAGAAAAAAAAAAAGCAAGCGGGATTGCACAGGCTCGCGCGTAAGCCAGGCTCTAACCCACAGTGAGCCACCTTTGTAGCCACCTTCATCCAGGCGTGTGCAGCACAAAGACGCCCGGCTAACAACCAGAGCTGCGTGTATTGACAAATAACCGGTCTCCACATCCGTCTGACACGCAGCTCACTGGCTTCCAGCGTTATTTGCTTTCCATTGATTCCCATTAAAGGTATATGGAGCCATGTAAAATGCATATCAGGTAGGCTGATCATTAAATGAAGGGATGGATTCATCGACAGCTTGACGGATGACATTTTGCCAAGCGATCCATATAGCCCTTCGATAAAAACACAATTTGGAGCTTAAGACAAAGGGGGTGGGGGTGAGAAAAAGAAGGCGCTCTAAGATGGAGAAGGAGAGAGGGGCGACGATTCGAGGAGGGTTTCCCGGACGGACAGCAGTGTACGAAGCCCATCTTCGCTGCCATTGTGCATAAACAAAACACTGACACAATCTTATAAAACACCTACGCCATTTTCTTTTTTTCTCCATCATTTTGACTGGCACTGTTGAAAGCCAGCAGGAATAAAGAGCCAACGTTATATTAAGTTTTGACTTTTTTTTAATGCGTTGTAATATTACTCCAAATGAAGTTGTGCGGCACGAAGTTAGCCGCAAAGATTTTTGTGCGCGCTAATTCAATAGTGGCTTCCTCCTGATCCAACCTCGGCCTAATGCGCGTAAAGTGTGCAGACGACAGCACTGTAAACCAATAAAACAACGGGATTCGTGAGTTATTGGCTGAGGAGCCGATCAAGGCCTCACGCAGGGAAGGCTGTACCCGTTTGAACTGGTCGCGTAATTGATTAACGGGCTCAGCGCTCGGTGAGAAAAGAGTAGTGGTGGGAATATTGTGGAGAGCAAGAACTTTAAAAGCGTTCGGCCAGTTTTTTTTTTTTTTTTGCAGAATTGTCCATCGTCGATATCCGCAGACGGAGCTGGGCAGCACAGCATCGTATGCCAGCGCCTCTCTCTCTCTCCGAAATTGTAACAAATCACCTGTAACAAATGTGTTTCTGGATCACTGCTATGGATAAAGACTGCCCTAGTTGGTTAGGGTAAAGGAAAGATGGTGGCTTAGGGCACAAGTACTTTGGTTTCTTAGGAGTTGGGGGAGGGGCTGGCCTTTCTCCCCTTGTCTCCTGTCAGGTCTCTACTGGCTGCATGAGCCCCCCCCCCAAAAAAAAAAACCAAACAAAACAAAAAACAGAATAGTGGTTAACAGAATTCAACATTGGTTATATTTAAGCACTGGGGGAAAAAAAGCAACTCATTCTGCCATTTGAGGACAGTCACAAGGACACATTATCGTTCCTCATCTCATATCACAGTTCGCCGAGACGGTAATACCCGTCACAAATAGAACATCATCAGATCACTAAATCATCCACCAACTCTGCAAAGCCTTTTTTTTTTTTTTTGTGTCATGGCAGTCAACCTTGTGCACCCAAACATTGTCTAACAAACACAACCCCCACTCCCACCCACCCCCCCCCCCACGCACTCCATCATGCCCGCCAAGACATACTTCCATTTCGGGACACCGAGGTGCCCGGGGCGCACCCGCTGCCATTCTCCGTCTTTACCCAACGACAAAAAAAAAAAAAAGAAAAAGAAGAAGAAAAAAAACACAACTAATTGGAGTACCACTGCATGTTTTCACTAAAGGCACAATTTAATTACATTTGAGCTGGGAATGAGTATTTTGGGAATGTCTGTATGTTCGTTCAAACAAATGGAGCGAATGAAAAGCAATATTTGTTTGCTTTGATTAGCAAGCGGGCAGGGTAATTTGTTAAGGAGAAAGAGAGAGGGCAGAAAATCTCTGTTTAACCCCCAGCTTTCCAGTGTTGGTCGGCTTCACACGCACGCACTTCATCCGCTCCCCAAACATCCGCGCTCCTTCCATCCCAAACAGTAATGAACTTTTGCTCCTGGCTTTGTGACTCTGACCTCCCTCTTTCTGCCCTCTGCACCACCCCCCCCCCCCCCCCCCCACCCCCACCCGCCGCCGTCTGCCTTTCTTTCTCCCTGATCCCCAGTCTCTGTCCTGTGGTCCTCCTGTTCATAAATCCTTCATTAATAACTCGGTGAATAATGTAAAGAGTATTGTTTTCTCCAAGGTTGTATTAATAAACATGAATGAATTTATTTGTCTTCACCAAAGCATGATTAATGCACATAAATGCCTGGATATTGCTCACTCTGCCTTGCATCACCAAGCACATATCACCCCCCCCCCCCACCCCCCACCACCCACCCACACCCACACGACGTCTCTCCCACCAAAAAAGAAAAAAAAACGAAAAAAAAACAGACCTATCAACATTAAATATTTATGGCATAATATTAATGGTTTTGTAAAGAAAATAACAAGTTATTAATCCTCTGATTAACAACTGATTAACCTTTTTTATTAAACACGTGATCCGTGCATCATCGACTCAGGATATGTCGACTGACTGCGCTGCAGAATAATTATTTTTGTGTCTTTTCTAATTGCAAAAAATCGCATGGCTGAACTATATGTGTGTGTATGTGTGCGTTTGGGTTTTTTTTTTTCCCCTCTCCCCTTTTGTCTCGACACATGCATAGATACACCACTCACACTTGTTCAAACAACACGAGATGCATGTAGCCCCAGATTACAATGAGGGATAAAGGGAAAGGCAGAAAATAAAACGTAACATAACTGGCACATTCTTTCACATTGAGCAAGAACAGTGCCTAAATTTAGTGGCAGATCCCTTTTTTTTTAAAAAAAAACAAAAAACAATGGGGTTTAATTCACATATCTATTTATTCTGCAGTCACTGGCATGGGGGGGGGGGGGGGGGAGTGGAGTGAAAACATGGCTGAAGGACAAAACATTTCCTCTCCTTTATTATTATTATTTTTTTTTTTTGTGCCTCTGCTCATCTCAAAGCCATTGTCTGCGTATTTTTAGTTCTTGTCAACCGAAAGACAATTATGTTGTGTTTTCTGACATAATGGCGCTGAGATTGGAGAAGGCTGAATTAGAGACAATTTGAATCTATAGTTCAAATCCACCTAGTGTTTGTTTTTTTATAATTTTCTTTTTTTAGTATTGTTTTAGAAACGGTTCAGTGTTTCGTAGTAAATGTGAAAGTATAATATTATTGCATTACTTTACTGATGTCTTAGTGAGTGAGACAGCAGCAACTAGCTGCTTATTTGAGCTACTATACATTTTACTGGGCAGTAAATCATGAATGAACATTAGTTTATAAATGTGGGGACGTGTGGCGGGCAAGAGCACTCAATTTTAAGATGAGTGTAAGCACCTGAAACTTTATTTGAAAACTTAAAAACAGGTTCGGCCAAAAGTGTTTAGGTAAAATCTAGTGTTTAGCAGCATGCTTTGGAAATGGCTAAAGCATGCTGCTAAACACTAGCTTTTTCATAACATTTTGCCGAACTGTTTTTAAGTTTTCAAAATAAAAGTTTCAGGTGATACACTCATCTTAAAATTGAGTGCTTTGCCCGCCACACGTCCACATTTATAACTAATGTTAATTATGATTTTGCCCATAAAACAATCTTTATCCAACAATCTCGTTGGAGAAGTGTCATTGCCTCGCTCCGTCGGACAGACTCTGCCCAGGGAAGGACGCCGTTTTTTTCTGACCAGAACATTCTAGCAAGGGGGTCAACGTTACTGTGGCTGCCCCACCCCTTACTGCTGCCAACAGCGGTTCCAAAATGCAACACAAATGGATTGCATAGTTTGCCGCCTTGTTGCAGATGTGCAAACCAAGCTGCTGTCCGTCGGTTTCCAGAGGCCGGAGCTCCGGTGGATCCGATGATGGAGCAGCACTCTCCCCTCTTCTTGCCCTTTCCCGCTCACCTCGGCACCATTTCCTCCTCGGCCTGGCGAAAAGAGCGCATCGACTGTATGGAAAGTCGAGCACGTTTCAACAAAGGAAACCCAAATCTTGCTTACCTTGTCCCTGTTGTCTTCTGTCTTACAGTTCAGAACCTTGACTAACAGCTGAACTGGTGTCGCTGGTGCCTTCGGGCTCACTAGGCCGAGATGATTGACTGGTAACGGTGGCAAATGAACGGTTTCTTAAAACATTTAGGCCGCATCAGCCTCAGGGGACGTCAACCTCTTCTTTCTCACCATTTATTCTCTTTTTGTTTGTCCATCTTGCTCCCCTCCACTACTTATCCATGTCATGTCACCACTTAACAGAGATGGGGAAAGGGGCTGGCCCCGGGTAAAGTTAGATTGGACTGCACCAAAAGTAGAGAGAAAGGCTGACGGATGTAATACCCAACCGCAGTCGGCTGGAGTTCTTTAAAAGTATGTATATCTTGCGTCGCATCGACCCCAGTTGTTACCCTGATGGCCAAACCGAACACCCCCCCCCCCCCCAATCCCTCAATTATCTTTGAACTTCCTCTTAGTGCTGTTTGTCCTAATAACAGATCATTTTATCCCGGTCAAAAAAATTCTACCCTTATTGCAACGTTGCCCTGGATGCTGATCCTATTGAGGTTCAACCTCATTTTACTCTCCTGGAACTCCCCCCAAGACCTGGACTCATCACATGTATTCCCCACGGCCCTTCCTCCTGTGGTCGCTTCCTTTTCTTTCTTTCTTTCTTTCTTTCTTTCTTTTATTTTTTTCCCCCTCTCTGCCTCTCACCAGCTTTGTCTGCTTTTTTTTTTTGTAATCTTTTTTTTTTTTTTAGAAGATATCATTCTTTATGCCATCATCAAAATGAATTAGTCTGATCCCGAAATACGCAGAAGGACATATGGTTTGGCCCAGTTTCTGAGAAGTGCTGGGTTCATTTTTTGGTCAGTCCGTGAAAAGGATGTGTGTGTGTATTTGTGTGTGTGTGTGTGTGTGTGTGTGTGTGTGTGTTCATTCATTTACAAGTTGGATTTTCAGGGCCTTTTGGGAGTTGGAGTGTATTTATAGTGCTGCTCACACAGAGGTGGACTTCGCAGTAATTAAGAAAGCAGTAAAGGCGGTTAATTCTACTTTTCCGATCACTTTTATAATCTTCTGTCCCTCTATTCTTGAAACACACACACACACACACACACACACACACACGCACGCACACACAAGAGCGGCAGGTACATGAGCCTTAAGCCTCTTATGACTGCGTGTCTCCATGCAGTGCAGACACAACACTGTGTCAGGGAGCGGTTTAGGCATGGTGTGGGCCTTCCTTAATTACTGAGGGATTGCTAAGCAGATACAACTGTGCTTTCACTGCAGTAGGTGCTGGGTCAGTGGCGGCCTATAGGATTAGCTGTGCGCACTCGGGGGGGGGGGGGGGGGGGGGGGGGGGATAAAAAAAGTGAGAAACAACGTTCCCACAGAAGTTTGAGGAGCTTCAGTAGAGTGTAAGACAGCGGGAGGTGTTTTACAGAACGCGCCATTCGACTGATTGCCACACATAGGTTTGGTATGAGTCTCAAAATATCTCTGCCATGAAAAGTGTGAATACGTTCAAAGGCCTGTGATCCCCACTTGCCTCCAGTATCCGTCTACTTCCCTGTCACACTTTTCCGGGCTATAGTAAAGGAACTCTGCGTGCAGTGGCAGCGTCTTCTTTTCAAAGAGGCCTTTGGATGGAACACCCACGCACGCGGGACTTGAACTATCTCGTCTCGCTTATTTGAAAGAATAGTAGAAACGTGAAAAACAGGATCGCGTGTGCGTGTGAGAGTGCGATCACTAGTAACCTGTCTGTAATGCTCTCGCTATTTGAAGGCCACTCATAGCTCACTAGTTCTGCGGCGCACTTGTGTCACAAACTCGCCGCGTGCACCCGCAAAACCTCAGCAATGGCGTAATTAGTCATCAACCCAACACATACTTCCGACTTTTACCAAGCCGTGACCCTGGCTTAATTTAAGTTAAACAGTTAGTTTAACCTCAGCCTACTTTGATTCTAACAGTGGGACACTTTTGCACACTTAGAGGAGTGTGAGGAGAGAAAGTGAGGGTGAACACACACACACACACACACACACACTTTTCTCCCCCTCTCTGGAGCACAGTGGTCTGTCACTCTGCCGCGCATACATTCGTTTTGTCACTGAACAAATACAGAGGCACGTCACGCGTAGTCGAAACACTCCAAGCCGCGGCAAGTTTCGGTGGGAGGAAGACATTTTTGCCTCCTTGTCACCAGCGTGAGTTTGGACGCACCATCACAGGAGTTTCGGTGACAGCCCAATGAAGGCTGCTTTGTTTGCCTAAGTCGTCTCCATTCCCTTTAATGAGCCATTATGGTTATGTTTTGTCTCAGTTGTGCTCGTTGGCTGGCTGAGTTTCTGAGACGGCAAGACAGAGGAGCAATGGGTGGGGGGGGGGGGGGGGGGGTGCAGTGTTTCAGGAAAGAGAAACTGTCGGTGGGAGACACTGTCAGTGAAAAGGGGGATTAGAAGAAGTGTAAAAAAAAAAAAAAGTTGATCAAAAACTGGAGTGCGTTAATGTCGTCCACTTTTGATATTGCAGGCTCCTCATAGAGTTAATGACTATAAATCTTCAGATGCAGCTGAAGTGCACTGCCTTAAGATGAAAGGCAAAGAATCTCAATCTGTCGTAGCCTCGACGGACAATACTACAGTAAAAATAAAGTCTAGGAGTCTGCCCCATCACGAAAGGTATGGGCAACAGCGTCACCACTGGCCCTCGGAAACTCCCACTGAACTAGCCCCGCGAGAGAGCGGCAGACAGCTTCCCCCGACGCCTCACCTTTTGACTCTGATAACCTTTTCTTCATCACCTCGTCTTCTCACGCTCTAAATTGTCGAGTCTCGAAGCCAAACTTTCCACTCCCTCCCTCCCTCCTCTTCTCTTCCGTTCGCCTGGAGGTTGCAGGGATCTTTCCTCTCCGCAGCACGTGGTAAACTGCAACGGAGTGGGATGGAAAGTGACGGGATGTTTGAAGGGGGGGGGGGGGGGCGAGGGGAGCTGGGTGGCTAAGCAGACACTGTGACAACCCACCTGTCAGCAGGTACTCAGTATAATTGGTAAACGAAGGCCGCGGGATAGTAGCGGGGGCCCCGTCTCTTCTCTCTGTCTTCTGCTCAGTTCTTTGTTTGACGAGTATTTGAAGTCGCCAGGCAGTCGTCGGGAGCCTCGTTCCTCCCGTGTTTGGTGCAGAGAAAGACAGAGGCCAACCGGGGGTAGGGGGAAAAGAGGTGGGGGAAGAGGTGAACAGAACACGTGTTAAATATGAATCGCTACCTCGGCAAGTTCACTGAAGGCGATTAGCCAAGGGGTGGAAAGCTACGCGTGCACATTTCATCGTGGACGGATAAGTGTGCGTTTCACACCGCGTAAGGCTTCTTCCTACCCTCTCTCTCTGGAGCGCCCGTTCTAGCCATCAGGTCCTGTTTTCCCCCTAATGAAACATATTCATCTTCATCATCCCGTGGCTCTCAAACTCACTTTGCAGCGCAGTCAATTAAACCCTTAGGGGCCACTCTGTGCGGAAAAGGATATATAATGCTTTGACATTTCAGCGAGTCCACATTAGGCACACCCATGGAGCATTCCGCTCCGAGCTGGATGGGAAAGAGTCATAGCCAAGCCTAGAGGTAGAGGAAAGCCAGTCAGAGTGATTGGGTCTCTCTATAAGCTAGTTAGCTCTTTGGATTCAGTTACTTATGCTGATGTAATAGGGCAATTGTAAGCTGATACTGAAGTCTCTCTGTGACCCCTACACTGGCTCCTCTTCTCATATTAGGCTACCTAATATATACTTATGCGTATAAAGTGTAGTGATAGACTAGCTAATAAATAACTGAAATGGACTGGACTCATTAGGGTGGTGTATTAGTGTTGTGGACCGCCATTTAGGCCTCTTAAATTGTCCGGGTTGTCCTCCTTCTCGTCTTTATCTAAATCTGTGATTGTTTGCGCGTTGTTTGCTTGAGTTGGTCCCTCCTAGACATTCATACAGTCATTGGAACAACCGGGGTCAGCAGTGTAACGATGCAGAGCAAGTCTCATAACAAGCCTACTGCTGCAGGGCTACGTGTGTGTGTGTGTGTGTGTGTGTGTGTGTGTGTGTCTCCTAGGCTCGTAGTTGATCCTGCATCTCGATGGCATGAAACAGCTTGACAGAGCCAACTTCTCCTCAAGGCTGAACGTCAACCCCCCCCCCCCCCCCCGCCCCCGTCACGACCCCTCTTACTTGGATCTGTGCGTGTGCAAGTGTACACTTCACACGCTTATCTCGAAGGCAACTCCATGCCCCATTAGGTCAAGAGCGTTCACCGGAGTCAGTGGTTTTCATTGCACTGTTTTGACGCTAGTGAGGCATTGAACATTTTACGAGGGTGATGGCGCAGCATTTTGTTTTCCCCCAAACCACAGCTGAAAGTTTTTCTTTGGTTTATTTTTTTGTGCTTTTGGTTAATTAAATTTGCACTGGTACAGCCTGTTAAATAACTGACTTGGAGGTAGTTTGACAATCTTAAGTCCAGGTCCACTTATTAGCATTTTCTAGAGCTTTCAACCAAATCTGTTAGGGGTCAAAACTCAAGGGGACTGTCCACATCCGACACCAAGGACCACACTTGAACAGAGATGGGGGCACGCAAGCGACATGTGGCGTCCAATGCCAAACCCCGACCCCTAGAAATCACGTTTACATGGTGCAAATTTGCCTCCCCAATTTTTTTTTCAAGAGAACGAAGCATTGCGCTTGTTTGCGCTTATGGATGGTGGGCGTACAAAGCGCACAGGGCGGGCGGTTCGATTTAGGCCGCGAGAGCGCTTTAGTTAATGGTAGGGCAAGGCTGTGCTCCCAATCACTCGTCAACACAGTAAACGTGCCGCGTCTCGCGCTTTTAAAAAATATTTCCACAAGACCACGGCCTTTCTTAAATCTTCACCGAGTGCCCAAATATAACATTAAAGAAGCGGTTCATCGCGGTTTAGCTGCTACGAGCGGATATCGTATTGCAACAGGAGGCCTTGTAGGAATGTTTCATAAGAACTGGAGGAGTGTTACGTTGGATTTCGCTCCTGCCAGTTCAAAACGCAACTGCATCCTTGGGATTTGATCTGTTTCCTAACCTAAACCACAGTTTACTTTCTGTAACCAAACCTTGCTAATCACCACCACAGCGCACTGCCACAAATAGCTATTTAGAAATGGATATTTTTTTCGGCAACGAATGGCTTTTTTTACAGAATCATCGATCATCGACGTTGCATATTATGTTCTCATTCTCTGTGAGTTACGCTACAGAGGCCTGCAAATGTGATCATTTAGTGCCACCAGGCTTTTATTAATCATAATGACCTGAGACGTTTTGGGAAAAACTGCTTCAAATGTGCCGCGAAGGTCTTAGTTAGAACTCAAGAGGTGTCCTGACTTTTAGAAAAGTTTGAAGATTTTTCTTTTCTTCTTCTTCTTTTTTCTTTTTTTTTTTTCGCCACAGCTCTTAACTTCACTAATATTGTATTCCTTCAATTATGTCCAGCCGTCACGTCCGGCGGATCAAGCTTTTAATTCATAGCAAGCCATCTCAGATTTCCTATTGAAAGAGGGATAATACAGTTGTGTTGTCGTCGAGGATATTAATGTTGAGTGTTTTATGATGGATTGTACGTGATTCCTGTTTGTTGATTATGCTTGTTTGTATCAACAGATCTGTGTGTGCGAGAGTGTGAGTGCGCGGGATGGGTAAACTCTCACTTGGTATGCCCAGCCACCGACGTGTAGAACAACAATGCTAGGCTTCCATTGTCTCGCGCTGCTCTATAGGGGTTAGCTGGCACTGCGCATGAACAGATGTGTTTCAGATCATTGTTGTTATTTACCAGTGATCAAGAAAATGTCCCCCTGTCCTGATTTATTCATTCGGACAGTGGATTTATGCGGAGATGCTGAAAACCTGGATCTTCTCTGCATGGATAGACGGGCAGATTTATTATTCATGAAGCTAATGCATTGTTTTTGTTGCTTTATATCTCTTTTTTGTTCTCTCATCCTGCCCCCCCCCACAACCCACCCCCCCACCCAACCCACCTTCCTCTCGATGGTGCACTGAATTCTCTCAGGCAAAGGTTGGCAGTTAAATGTCTGTGTTGAAATGAGAAGTTTGAAAGACGAAGCGCTATCTCCCTATATGTGTGTGTGTGTGTGTGTGTGTAAACTGATTTAAATCGCTCTTTGAGCCCTACAGAATGGCGCTTTAAATGTTAAATGGGGGTTGAAGCCTGCCTGAACTAATTTGTAGGGCTTTGCACCGTGTTGACATTTAAATGTGATAAGAATAGCAAACTGTACCGCCGACCTATTTTGAAGATGCTTTCGGAATACATTCACATCAACTGCGGCCTATAATTAATAAAAAAAGACAGGCCTCCCTCGCTCCAGATTTGATTATAATACAACCTTATAAACACACCAGGGATAGATGAGAGGAGACGAAGAAGAAGAAGAAGAAGAAGAAGAAGAAAAAGAAGAAGAAGAACTAGGGGAGGGAAGAAAAGAGAAGAATTACAGGAATAAAAACAAGGGAAATGATGGGGGCAGGAATTAAGAGGGAGGTGGATTGCGAACACCTGGTCTTTGAGGCAGATTGCGTTGGCTGGCTGCTGTGCTATCACATTACTCTGATCCTGCCTCTCTTGTTTGTCAGAAAATTGAGGAGAGAGAGAGAGAGAGAGAGAGAGAGAGAGAGACAGAAGGGGAGAGAGGGAGCGGGTGGCGGCGGCGGGGGGCGGGGTCGGGGTCTGCGAAATCAGCATGCAAATAACACCACATTGTTAACTTAATCAGATGCAGGGGGAGAAAATATGGAGAGGGATGGGAGGAGTGTGGTGGGGGGTTGGGGGTGGGGGGTTGGAGGGGTATTGCCAAGGAGGTGAGGCAGAAAGGAAGAGGTTTTTTTTTGTTTTTTGCGGTGATGGGAGACGGCAGAGGGCGCGTAGATTATGACCACCCACAGCTCCACCTCCCACCACTGTCCACATCCAACACCCCGGGGGCTGCTCTGGAACTCATGGAGGAGCGCGCTGTGTGTGTCTGTGTGTGTGTGTGTGTGTGTGTGTGTGTGTGTGTGCGTGCGTGCGTGCATGGAGGAGGAGGGAATTTGAGGGAAGCTGATGCAGCCTCTTCAGTGCTCCGTCAAGTGGCAGGCGCAAGCAGTTAGCAGCCGGCTAGGAAGCTAGCTGGCCCTGACTGCCGGTGTCAGACATTTTCATAATGCTACTGTAAATGTCAAGATATTTATGCCACACACAATGAAAGTTGCGAGGCCCAAGCAACCCTCGGCAACCACTTAGACACCAACGCCAGCAGTTGTGCCTCTTAACACAAATCGCTCATCCCTAAAGGCCACAAATGTATTCTTTTAGGTTAGCACCTAATCAGATGGGGGGGGGGGGGGGGACACGTAGCATGTCTTCCCTGCACTGCATTTCGATGTGTTTGTTTTACATATTCTGACATATTCACTTCACACCATAGCATATCATTACATCACAACATAATCCGCATACAGTCCGAGTGTATGCGAGAGAGACAGTGTAAAGCAACACTTACAGGAGAGTCTGTGTGTGTGTGTGTGTGTGTGTGTGTGTGTCTCGAGGGAGAAGTTCACACAGTGTACTACAGCGAGGTCATTTTTCATTATAAACATCCACTGCCTTAATGAACTTCGGCCCCCGTCAGAGCACACACGTACAAAATGTGTGTGTGTGTGTGTGTGTGTGTGTGTGTGTCTTTTTAATGAGTGTGTGTACTGTAGCCTTTGTAGTGGAAGATAAGTCAGTGATGACGCTGAAGGTCACGCAGGGCAGAGAAGAATGAGAGAAATGCAGTGTTGGCTGGGACAGACAGCTCCGAGCTGAAGCTCCGGTGCAGACAGACGCAAGGAATCCTGGGACACGGCCAGAGCATACCTTGAGAGACTGACACACACACACACACACACACACACACACACACACCCGCACACGTTGGTGCTACTACTACTTGTGAGCAGCTATTGACTACATTTATTTAGCATAAAACGTCATGTAAATCTAATCCTGATCGTAAAGCTTAATCCCAATCGGGGAATTTACGGAAGTGAGGGCTGGCGAAGTGTCCTCGCTTCAGGGCAGCGGTTCCCAACGTACCCCCATCGCCCTGCCAGACGGACTCAAGTACCCCCTCATCAACACCACGTCATGTTCCAAATGTGTTTGAACCTGATGTTTAACACTTTGAATTATATAACACAAATATGGGCATTTCAACTATTATAATTCATTCATTTGAGCATTTTCTTCAGTCATTTATCCATTACTTTTAGCTAACTATTTCAACTGGTTGATACTTGAAGCTAACTATTTCAACTGTTTAATAATTTTAAGCTAACTATTTCAACTGTTTAATAATTTTAAGAAAACTATTTCAACTGTTTGATACTTGAAGCTAACTATTTCAACTGTTTAATAATTTTAAGCTAACTATTTCAAAAGTTTGATACTTGAAGCTAACTGTTTCAGCTGTTTAATAATTTTAAGCTAACTATTTCAACTGTTTGATAATTTTAAGCTAACTATTTCAACAGTTTGATACTTGAAGCTAACTATTTCAACTGTTTAATAATTTTAAGCCAACTATTTCAACAGTTTGATACTTGAAGCTAACTATTTCAACTGTTTAATAATTTTAAGCTAACTATTTCAACTGTTTGATACTTGAAGCTAACTATTTCAGCTGTTTACGCTGCATTACTTTACCACTACCTATGCATTACTTTCTATTCCAACCCTTTCTCTATTACTATCTATTCCAAGATTTATCCTTTACTTTTAGCTAGTTCACCCGTTCACTTTCGGTTATCCATTTCTACTGTTACTTTTTAAACTGTTTCGATCTTCCATGTTTAGACTACACCTACTAGTTCAGGTGTCTATTTCAATTCTTTTTCTTTGAATTAGCCGAACTACTCAAGTTGTTGTGAGGACAAAATGTTCACACACACACACACACACACACACACACACACAGACAGGCTGTTTGGATTCAGCTCTAGGCTGTCCTTTTTGCACATTTATGAATTGCGTGCATGCACAGCATATATTTTTGCTCCTGCGTGGTGCGCCTGTATGAGTTTTGCACCAACAATACTCCGAACATACGTATCTGTGTGTGTGTGTGTGTGTGTGTGTGCGTGCGTAACACTGTGTTTTGTAGTCCGGTTCACAGAGAAGCCTGCAGAAAAACAAAAAAAACGCTCCTCTGAGGTTTCACCCAACTTCTCCTTCCTGCTTTAATCACGGCTGCCTTTTACTCAGGCGTTGGCACCGATGCAAACGCCGCCTCGCTGGCATGTCTCTTCAACTCTCGCTCTTTTTCTCTTTATCCATTTTTCATTTCTTTTATTTCCCCCTGTAAACCTTTTCATCCTCCTGCACTCCTCCCAAACCCAATCTCTGATCTTAAAAGCAGTCGCCAAGGTGTTTTTCTGATAAAGCCTGATAGATAAACATGCTCTCTTGTGTCCCTGAGGTCCCTCCACCCTCTCTCCCGAGAGCATACCCCTCCAAAGCACTTCCTCTGCTACAATTAGTCTGTAATAAATACACCCTGGCCTTAAAGTAAATAATGCTCTCTCTCTCTCTCTCTCTCTCTCTCTCTCTTCCTTTCCTTTTATATTAAGTGCCACATTAGCTCGCTGTACATATCTGACTTTTAGGCGAAAGGAGAGAAAGAGTGTGCTTTTTTTCTTTTTTTTTCTTTCTCCTCTTCCCCATTCACGCCAAAAGAGTGCGAGAACAATATCAGTTATAAGGCCACTGACAGATATCGTAACATATGCAGAGAATGGCAAGCATTTCCACACAAGTTCTCGATGGCTTTGATAAGATTAGTTTGCTTTCTTAAACAGGAAGTGTGCTGCTTAAAGAAAAAAAAAAAAAAAAAAAAGACACGGCATGGTTGCATAATGAGTTTAACTACTTCTCTGAGAGCTGAAGTTCCCTTCAAACTCTTCTGATTAACAAACAACAACAAAAAAAAAAAAGCAACAACAAGAGACGCAGAAAGTGGTAGAGGAGAGAGATAGAAAGGGGGGAGTCTTTCAAAGTGATGGAGTAAAGAGCGATTTAACACGGCCATATTAAAAAGACATGACGCAGTTTCAATATTTAAAAATCCCATTTGCCTCGACAGAAGAGCTTTTTCATTCAAGAGCATATGGCAGCGCTACCTGTATCCAGCTTCTCTCTGTTATCTCTCTCAAAGACAAAGAGAAAGAGGGAGTAAAGTAAAGGGTTTTGGTGGTGGTGGTGGTGGTGGTGGTGGGGGGTGTTGGGGGAGAGAAAAAGAGATACTTTCAAACAGACATTCAGACATTGAAGAATCATTCAATTATCGGCAGCATGATGTAAAATAATTACCTGACTTGCTTCCTGTAATGAGTGCTGCTAATTAGCCATAGACTTTTGTTTTAGTTGAAATAAGAAAGAGGCAGTCCCAAACTCCCAGCAGCAGCAGCAGCAGCAGCAGCAGAAGCTGCGAAAAAGATGCGGTGTATGTTGAGGTGAGCACCGCACATTTTCTTTTCTCTAAACACACGCGCGCACACACACACACACTCTCTTTACCATAGGCTCACTTGGCTTGAAGGCACAATTTACCTCCCAATGTATGCACACACAGCTCTCGGTAAATAGTCGAGAGTGCAAAAAGAGATCCTTCTTCTCTTAATTAGCTGTGTAACAATTAAAGTCTCCTCTTAGTAAATTGAACCTTTGTCTCCCTTGCCTCCCTAGTTTGATTTCAGCACCTGTCACAACAACCCCTCCCTTTACCACCACCTCCACCGCTGCCACCCACCCACCCACCCACCACTATTACCTCCACCGCCGCCACCAACCCCCCCCCCCCCCCCCTCGACTGTAGTCATTATGCAAAACTCTACCAGAATGCGCCCAGCATGAGCGGAAGAAAACAGCAATTATTTCTGATATTCTGTTATTTAGGCCGTATTGACATTCAAATACTTTCCCTTTCTCTCTGTTTGTCTCTTTCTCGCTGCCACCACCTGAGAAACAGAGCGAGACTGAACCCGACTTTGTTTTAGTCTCAATCTTGAATCTCGCATGTCATCGCTGCAGTCACTCTGCAAGCTGCATAAAGGCAGCGCTGGCCCATAATGTGACCTACAGATTTCTGTGTGTGTGTGTGTGTGTGTGTGTGTGACTGTTTACAGCATTGACATGCAGCGCAGAGGGTGACCAGTGATGTAAGCTGTGCCAGATACACTGTGGTCATTGTCTCTCTGGCCTCTTTCTTCCCGCAGTCTAACCATGCGTGAGCGCTCTACACTGCCATGTTTGTTGTCTAACACACAGTCACACACACACACACACACACACACACACACACACACACACACACGGTATTGTGTCCTGGTTTTCTGACTGATTTGACAGGAAGCTGAGTTTTAGTCACCAGACACAGAGCAGACCAAACCACACAGGTACATTAGAAGACACCAGAGCCACATTTTCAATGTGAGTTGAGGAGGAAGTTGATCTGAGAGGCTTTTTCTTTTTCTTGTTTTTTTTTTTTTCTTTTTTAAAAAGTGCAATTTTAGACAAAGTCATACTTGGTAGGAATAAAACCACAAATGGCTCTGTATGGAACCAATAAATAAGCATGAAAAAATACAATAAAAGAACTTCTCTAAAGAGGAGTAATACATTTCGGCCTGTAAAGATTACATTTTAAAGCTGTCAGGAGGAAACAAGGGATTATCCATCCTATGGCAGTTAATGTTTTTTTGGTGTTGTGTGGTGTTTATGCATGATTTACATTTAATAGGCTACACTTTTAATTTTCAATCCAAGGCCTAATGTAGTGATCCAGACTTTTGTATCGAATGTCTTGAATCTTTTTTTTTTACTCCGAGCAGCAATAGGTTTCAATTCATTTTAACTACACTGTGGAAGTCGATGTGCAGAGACATGAAACTCAAACACTATGTCATGCCTGTGCTCTAGTTTTTGTCGACAACACTGCCTTATTGTCAAAGCGAGCCTTTGCAAGAGGATTGGCATTATGTAGGGGAATGAATGCAACCAATGGCTGCACGGAAGGTGGGACGAATTTGTTGAAAAAACTACAAATATATAACTCGTGCAATGTTTTCCTAAGAACTGTGTGGGAAGGCCTCTGAAGCAGCGTTTACTTGCTTCTTGAAGTTACATAAAACTGGTTTTATTGCAGTTTTTACACGTGTGACACCCTCGCATCTGTTAAAAACAATTCCCGCCACTCAATGTCTCCCAAAAGGACGGTGTCAACAGACTGAAAAATGTCCGTGTGATACCTAATTTTCATTGCCAGTTCAGTGGAGCACGACAACGGTAGCAACAGAATAGTTACTGTGTTAAAGGACTGATGAGGCCCGTTCATTATCACGTCAATTACTGTAATTTTTACTTCTTCTTTGGCTTTTCTCTCCGGCCGCTGTACTTCGCTAAACAGAGCTCGCTTAACAAATGTTTAGCGCTATTAATCCCGCGCTCAACGCTGTGCTTTATTCGTTGCGGGGGTCTGTCCACGCCGCTGTGACCGCTATTGTGGTGCATTCAGGAGGGGAGAGGTGCTCACACATGTACTCGCAAGCGCACGCACACACACACACACACACACACACACACGCGCGCGCGCACACACACACAGACGGAGACATCTGCAGGTCACCATCATCATAGTGGGAATAATACCAGGGATGGTTATCATAAAGGGAAGCTTTGAGCTCCCAGCAGTCTTGGGAAGATGATTTGGCTGGCCCGGAACAATGAACTGTGGGAATCCGCTTGTCCTGCATTGATCTTCCTCCCATGGCATCCCCTGCAAGGCTGTCAGAGCGACGGACAGATAAAAAGACCCACAACATTTTTCTTTCTCTCTCTCTCGCTCCCTCCCGGTGTCTTTCTTTTCTCTCTGTCAGGAGGGCTCCCACTGATCAGCGGGGATGAGCTGAAAGTTGAACTACCTGTTGACAGGACCTCTTAAACAGCCCTCAATGACATATTGTGCAAGAGAAAGGGGGAGAGGCAGAGGCTCCTGTTCATTCATATTTGTCACTGATCTATTGAGTCCGCGCTCTCGTCAAATCCTTGCTCCCTTGCTGTTATTTTCTCCGTGTTAAAATAGAACAATCCATCTCTGAAGCCTCACATCTTTTTGATAGCGCAGAGTTATGAGTTTTGATCAAGAGGCTCTAGGCATGGGATGGAGTTCGGATTGAATCTGGCAGGGGTTGTGTGACTGTCTCCCATGTGCAGTTCAGAGTGTTTTTGCCTCATTACAGAAAGTAATAATGCAGTGAAGTCAAAGAGCGTGCGCGCGCGTGAGAGAGAGAGGAAGAGGGGGGAGGGAGGGAGGAAAACAAGGCAGATTTTTTATTGGATTAATTAGACGCCTTGCAAAGACCACCTGCAATAGAAACAAAACACAAGCCAGGAAGAAACTCATATCTGCTCAGTTCTACCTACCAAAGCACTGACTCCGACTAAAGCAACTTTTACCCGGAGGTTTGCACTTGGAAAACCATACTTACAGCTTTCGAATGGATCCGGACGTCCCTGCTGCTTGTGTAATCACTAAATATTTAGCATTCAACGCTCAGCACATGGAACATACGGTGAATACCCACATTGTCCCTTCAACGTCAAATTGCTGTAGCTGCAACCCCCCCCCCCCCCCCCCTCCTCCCCCCGTCCTCCTCCATCCCATTAATGATTTGGGTGCAAATATGATGGAATTCAGCACATTGTGAATAATGATTGATTTGTTTAATGCAATGAATTTGTTCATTAGGACTTAATGAGGTATTGCATTGTGATTGGTCGATGGGTTTTGTGTCAATACGTGTCAAAATAACAAAGTAAAGTTCAACTAATGGCTTTTCGATCCCTTTCGTTTCTCCCCCATCTTGTCCTAAATGTCAGAGGAAAGTTTTGTGACAAAACTGCCCGACAGTAAACTCGAGAAGTTTGTTTGAATCTGTATTTCTATGCGAATTTATAATAGGTAAGCCATTTCCTAATATTGACGCCGCCTTTCATATACTTCAGTAATTTATATGGTTACAATTAGAGAGAAACACATATAAATCCCCTTTGCATTTATGATGCGTGGTACCATTGATAAGACAGAAATGAACCGAGCACATTCAAATGCTGACTGAAATACACTTCCATTGTGTTACAGATACCACTTATAATTAAGCTGAGGCTTGAAGAGAAAAAAAAAGAGCAGAGGAGGAAAAAAAAAAAAAAAATGCATTTAGCGAAGAGAAGAGTGAAAACAGTTTATGTGTGCGCGCATGAATGTGTGGAGGATTTGGTGTGTTTGCGGGTGCACGTGGTGCTCTGCTGAATATTAAACCACAACCTATAAAGACAACAACTGAACCATCGTGAGAAAATGCTAAAGGAAGTCTTTGCGGTTTTAGAGGTATCACAGGAGCCAATAGTTTTAATAAGGCGGCGTTGCTGTACATGCCAGGAAGTGATAAGGTTATACAGGTTAGAATAACGGCAGATAGATACTGTACCAGTGCAAAGCTACAGAGTGGATGTGCTGTTCATATCGGAGGCGACACAGGCGACACAGCCATGGCCGAGACAGTGAGACATGATAGGGACAAAGTGGCACCGAGTCCTTTCCTTGATACAACCGGTAAGAATGACAAACCTGAGCCTTCATCCTCTGAAAGTGTAACACTGGGCCGTTTTCTTCTGTACATGTGGAGACTCGTGACAGTAACAGTCGGGATGATTTCAAAATAAGAGAGAAGTGTTGATGTGATTTCTGCAGGCGGCCATTTGATAGTGCAACATACTCACCATGTCTTTTAGAGGGCATGCGCATATTGAATTGTTGTCTGTAGTCAAAGGGTTGTGTTAAGAGTGCGTGTCTTTGTCTCTCTCTCTCTCTCTCTCTCTCTCTCTGTGTGTGTGTGTGTGTGTTCGTACTTGTACACCAGCCTCAAATTCCCTTGCATGTGTGTGTTGATATGAGCAGAGGGGGGATGTCACATAAGAAATGTCCTTTTTAATCAGGGGAAAAAATATAAAATGACTCGGGAGCAAGGCAAGCATATTAATGTGCCTCATTTGCATACGCTCGTCAGCCCGGATACGTTTATAAAAAACACAAACTGGATTCGTCAGTTCATTTCACATTATTCCATTGTCTATCTGCCTTTGTTATATGTTAAAGATAAAGGCAGAAATCAAATTGAAGAAAAGGGCAAGCTGCTATCTCCCCAAATGAGCAACAGCTCATCAGCCTAGTTTAAATCACAGATTTCTATTCCAAAAGGCACCCGCCTATGTAAAAAGGGCCCATTCAAATAAGGTCTTCTCCGATATAAGCACGCCTGGTGATGGAAGCTGGGGCGTCAAATAAACACAATTTAAAACCCAAGCAATTTTAAACAGTCCAACAAAGTTTTGTCTTTCCTTGCAATTCTCTCCCAATATTATTCTCACAATAAATGTACAAATATAAACTATGTATATATATATATATATATGTTTCATTTAAGGATAAACTGATATTATTGTGCTTTTAAGACGCTTTATTTCTCAGATGAGTGCAGCGTTATTCAAGTTACATGAGACCGCGATCACAAATTTAAGCAGACTTTGACAGAAGCAGTATCTTCAGTGGCCGTTACACATAGGCCTGCAGAACATAGCGTGCCTATTATATTCTGGACGAATTATGTAGAATTGCTTAAGATATTTGTGGGGAGAAATAAGGGGAATTTAAAGAGCATCCCACAAGTGTCACATTCCTTTAAACACAAGTGGAAGCCGGTCACAGTGTCCAATTCATGGCCGCAAGATAAGAATCCACCATCGACAGTGTGTTGGAGGGGCCAGTGGCTAAAAGAACAGGCACCCCTTATGTCTACTAACCTCCTACTGATGGGAGAGAGAGGGAAAAGAGAGAGAGAAAAAAAAAAATTCAAATGAATGAGAAAACAAATGAGCCAAACACAATCTAGAGTCCTCCATGCTTTAGAAGCATACTGTAGGTGGAGAGAGAGAAAGAGCAAGACAGAGCCTGGCAGAACCTCGGTTGCCCTTCTTGCCTGTAAAGTGTATGCTGAACATGTGTGCACATATTTAATGTGGGTGTGCCCTATTGCTGCCAGATTGAGTCCATAAGCTGTCTAAAATGATCCCACTTTCTCTTAAAAGTGAACTCACCTAATGCCAGCGCTTTACACCGCTTCTCCATGAAAGGATTTTTTGATGATTAAAATCACGCGTTATAGCACAGTGGCTGCCACTGTTACCAGGCAGCATACTAATCAGCTTAGTGGGATATTATACAATATTTTGTTGACCAAAGCAGAACTGTGGTTATTGTTTCGGAGGTTTTGACCCCTGCCAGCGGCCAGAGGAAGTGTGCAGATAGATGTTTATACCTCTCCATCTGGAGAGCAGATGGATCTGCATTAAAAGCAATGTTATTCTTTTTTGTGGGTTGTTATTTATTCACTTATCACTGATGTTACACATATGAACACTTTCACCGACAGTACAACATGCTCAGAAAATCGGGATATATTTAGGTAGCATTACAGCGACCCAGGGCTGCAGCATTATTCTGTGTCATACAGTTGGTAGAACAAATACAACAAAGTAACTGCTATCTGCTTATTCCTCTCACACTTGAGGGTGTGGTTATCTGTTGATTATTAATTTTTTCAACCGTGTATCAACCAATGCATCTTTGGCTGCATTGGGAACTATTTCAACACGGCCAACTGTTGTCTTCTCCGCCCTGGAAACCGTGAAAGAGTTAGGTAGAGAGAAGAAGACAGACAGAGAGAGAATTGGGGGAATGGAAGGAAGTAGAGGGAGAGCAAAGTGATTCACATCAAATGTAGTGCAGCTCTTTAATGGAATTTTGCGCCAAGACAAGTGTCGTGGCAACAAGATAAGAGTGTTGTGTTTACTGGAATAACCCCTTGGTTTTAAGTGCTATTGTTAATATCATAATTGTAGTATTGTGGTGGCTTCCCGACAATGCCGTTGCTCCGTTTCATTAAGGCGTGTAATTGGTGGAATTCTGATAGGATGGGCACAAGTAGCTTAATTATACACTGCTCACTGTGTTTACAGAGTAATTATTCCATCCAAAATGGTGTTATATTTTGAAAAAGTTCTAAGGAGTCACAGCATTCCTCCAGGCCCTTGGTGCTGGCAATTCACACAGTGCTCTGTGCATCAAAGACAATACATTTCATTTCCCTGTACCGGGTGACACAGGACAGGTGTTGTTTCCCTATATGAAGTAACACGTTAGGCTTCAACATGTGGTTTGATAATAATCTATTTGTATTCCTGCAAAGTAAATACGAAGAGTACATCAGAACCCACCATGGCATAGCGTATATATATATATATATATATATATATATATATATATATATATATTTCTAGGTCTACAATTCTATTATTTCTAATGTCTCCTTCTTTCTGTCTGGTTTTACAGGATGGAGGACTCTAGCTTGTGTCTTGGTGTGTCGTCAGCGGTGCCCGATGCTGATGGTCATTTGAGCAGTGCAGTGTTAAATGGCCGCTACCCAATCAGTCAAAAGCTTCATCAGCTTACTGCCCAGCTAGGACACGCCTTCCCTGACCTACACCGCCCACAACAGATCCCTGAAGAGAAAGCAGCCACACCTTTGGATGAGAAGACCCACCACGCAGCCCTGGCCAGTCAACCTATCAGCAGTCAGATGGCCCTGCTAGCTAATCAGCTCAACCGAGACATTGATGCAGGGGCGCTAAGTGGGTTGAACGGGCGTGTTGACTTGCAGCAGTTTCTCAATGGCCAGAATTTGGGCATCATGTCCCACATGAATGATATCGAAGATGACGCCCGCAAGAATAGGAAGTATCCCTGTCCATTGTGCGGCAAGCGCTTCCGTTTTAACAGTATCCTGTCACTGCACATGCGCACACACACAGGAGAGAAGCCCTTCAAGTGCCCCTACTGTGACCATAGAGCGGCTCAAAAGGGCAACTTGAAAATCCACCTCCGTACCCACAAGCTGGGGAATCTTGGTAAGGGCCGCGGCCGTGTCAGAGAGGAGAATAGGCTACTGCATGAGCTGGAGGAGAGGGCCATCCTGAGGGACAAGCAGATGAGAGGGAGCAGCAGTCTCCTCCAGACAGCTCAAACACCCCATCTGGGCCTTAATAGCAGCTCTAACACCCATCAGCAGCAACTAGGCTCAGCCTGTGGCCTCCTCCCCACCTCTGGCCTTGCCACTCCAGACACAATTTCCCAGCCTTCTTCTTCACCCAAGCCGGCTGGCACCCAGGATGAACAGACCCTGAACCCAACTACAGGCTTCCGCTGTACCTTCTGCAAAGGGAAGTTCAAGAAGCGTGAGGAGCTGGACCGCCACATCCGCATACTCCACAAGCCCTACAAATGTACTCTGTGTGAGTTTGCTGCCTCTCACGAAGAGGAGCTGATAAGTCACGTGGAGAAGGCCCACATCACAGCTGAAACCACGGCGGGCCAGGGCGCTGGTGGCGCCGGCGGCACGCAGGCGGCTACTGAATTCCGCTGTGACGTGTGTGGCCAGGTGTTCAGCCAAGCTTGGTTCCTCAAGGGCCACATGCGCAAGCACAAGGACTCCTTTGAGCACTGCTGCCAAATCTGTGGCCGTCGCTTCAAGGAACCTTGGTTCCTCAAGAACCACATGAAGGTGCATCTCAACAAGCTGGCCATCAAGAACAAGCCACCCCAGCCGAGTGAGCAGGATATGGCAGCAGTCAATAGCATGAGCAATCTGGCTCAGGAAGCTCATGCCAACCTTTATTCCCGCTACATCTCCTGTCTTCAGGGAGGCTTCCTTTCACCAGACAAACAAGGCCTGAGTGAGCAGCACCAAATGTTGGCAAAAGCAGGGATAGCCATGAAGGAAAAGGAGATGTTAGGGAAGCTGCTGGGGCCAATGGCAGGAGGTATGGGCCATGCACTGGGCGAAAATGAGAAGCACTCACTCCTGGGTTGTCTCAACCTAGTGCCACCACTCAAATCGAGCTGCATGGAGCGCCTCCAGGCAGCTGCAAAAGTGGCTGAGATGGACTCCCTCAATAGCTATCAAGCTTGGCAGATAATGGCTCGTGGCATGGCTATGGACAGGGCTTTCATGCCGAAGGAGCAACAGCAGCACCAGCACCAGCACCATATACCCCCCGGGCAAGAAGATGAGATGGGTGCTAGGGCCTTGGCTTCCTTCTCAAAGGATAAACAAGACTACTCCTTGATTGCTTCCAATGATAGCTCAAAGCAGAAGCAGCTCTCAGAGGCCTTGCAGGGGTCCAAGGCTGCTAGCGGAGCCATGATGTCTGTGAAGGAGGATGGAAGGGGCTTTGACAGTCACCGTGACTTAATGTCTCACCATGGTAGTGCTGAGGCTCCTGGAGCCCTGGCTGGGTTGGGAAGCCCAAACATCGACTACAACCTCTCCAGCCTCTCCGGGCTGAAGGAGAAGCCGTCAGAGTGCCCTGACTGTGGCCGGGTCTTCAGAACCTACCATCAAATGGTTGTCCACTCCCGCATCCACGGCAAAGACAGGAGAGGCATTGAGGAAGCAATCCAGCAACAAGGTCTGGACGAACGCCGTGGATCAGCCAGTGACCCCGAGTCCCAGTCCATCAGCCGCTCCACCACTCCGGGTTCATCCAACGTGACAGAAGAGAGCGGAGCTGGAGGAGGACACTCCCAGACAGGAAGCGTCCAAGATGACAGCCCACATCCCTCCTCACCATCGTCAGGTAAGACAAAACAAAGCTGAGAATGAATGACAACCACTTGTATTCAGTCTGTGGATAAAGGGATCAAAATTGTATCCCATTGACATACACTTTGGAAGTTTTCTTTCTTCAATTCAATGTTACTGACTTACAGCCCTACAATTCTACCAACATAGTTTCCACTAAAAAATGCTTTAAGTCTATAGATGTGTGTATTTATCAATGTGTCAAATCAAGGGAGGAATGAAAAAATAACCCAAATACCCACTGAAGAATCAGCGCTACACATTCCTCACACAACTTAAAACCTCTTTGTTCAAATACCCACACACCTTGCTTTGACACACACACACACACACACACGCATACAGACAGTTTTATTGAAGTGTACACATTGTACCGCACATATCATATATACTCAGGTACGTACGGGTATGTGATGTCTCACTTGCAAGTTCTTGCACTGGACATAGTAACAATTGTCCCTTAACACTGCTGCGCTGTTGCCACCATTCACATTAAGCCAAACAGACGACTCCAGAGAACCATCGCGTTCACATTTGCAGGTTAGCAGTCTAGATCCCTGTGGAACATGAGTAAAGACTGGGAGCGTAGGGACAAACTCGTTTTAACCACAGCGATTAATAAATGTCTTTAATAAACACGGTTGGAGACAGCCATACCCCTCCCCTCTCCCTACCCAGCAAACACAGGCCGGCCGGGGCTAGATAAGTGTATGTTTAGTGGGATTAAGGGAGGCTCGTTGGTAATGATTACACAAGTTTTTAAAGGTAACTTTCGCTTGCTCCTCAGGGCACTATGCCGGCGTTAAGAAGCGTGCGCGGTAATTAGGTCACGACTATGCGATAATCAGTCGGTTTATGCTAAACAAGACACTAATTAAAGATATACATATAAAGCAGGTCAAAAAAAAAACTGGTGAACTTCATTTGCAAAAGCGAGGATATGCTTTTAAGTCTTTTGAGAAAAAAAAATATAAATATAAATATAAATCAGGATGGCTTAGCTTAAGGCTGTAAGCAACTTAATTCCACCAGTGGAGATGAATTGTTTATTTATTCACAGAGGCATGAAGTCCTTATCATGCCCGTGTAGTGTGATGGGTTTGAACATGGGACATGCTATGTTTATTTTAATCTAAGAAATAATAACAGACAACCCCCCACCCCAATTAGGAATTAATGAAAATGAGAGTGAGATAAAAACCTATTTTCTTTTTAGAGACTATTAAACATAACACTTTCTCAACAGGGTGGGGGTGTAGCCAATGTAATTATCTTCTGAATTTTAATGCTCGAAGTTGCTCTCTCCCTCTCTCTCTCTCCCTCCCTCTCTCTCTCTCTCCCTCTCTCTCTCTCTCTCTCTCTCTCTCTCTCTCTCTCTGTCTGTCTCTTTTGACTCAAGCACTTTGAATCTGATGGGTACAGCTTGTGGCGTTTCAACAACTTCAGAAGTACTGTATCAACACCCAGTGTTCGGCATACAAGCAAAAAGCAAATTAAAATAATAAAAAACCAATAGCATTTACCACCAAATGCCAACAAAGAAATGCGTTAGATTTAGTGTGATTGGTTTATGGAACGGAGAACGAGGGCAGGATTAAAGACAAAAATATAGACACAGAAATAAATTAAAATAGTAGTATTGGCAACTTTGCACCAGGAAAAGCCAGCTGGGCTCCACAAGGCCTCCACCACCACAATGTGTAGCTTGTGTGCAGGTAGTGCGTCTCGCCCTTTGGCCGGTGCTCAGTCAAGAGGCTCCACTGCTTGATACACAGACACTGTACAAAGCTCTCAGTCAACCGGCCACTGTCATATCTGAAAGGCTGTCCTCAAATTGTCACTGTAAAGCTCTCCGAGTGCATGTGCCAAGAAGTCAAACTGTGGCTAGCTGCTTGAGAGCATGGCAACGAGAGAAGAAGGACGGATTCAGACGGTCGCACGGATCTGAGCGGACTGGGACGCCGTTTGACTGCGAAAAGAAACGAGCGAGAAGTAAACAGATTCGACATCAGAAATGTTAAAGATTCTGGTTTCGCTACTTCCTGTGTTGTTTTTTTTTTTTTTTTTTAATCAGAAGTAGCGAAACGTGTCTTTCTTCACAACTTACACAATGTGATTCACATTTGGAGCTCAGGGACTCTCAAATTAGAAGCTTTGATGTGTGAGAAAAAATGTGTCTGAGTCTCATGTGGAGAAAGGTGTCATGCTTCTCCTCTGCATGCATGTTTGTTGTGTGCGTGTGTGTGTGTGTGTGTGTGTGTGTGTGTGTAGGGGGGGCGGTTCTATGCTTTACAGTATGTGAGCATATCACTCTCTTCTGTAGTGAACAGGATGTGGCTACTATACCATTGTCTTTATCTTAATATCGCAGGTTTAAAAAGAAGGGCTTGTGGTTCTCTCTTAGTGTGCGCACTCCCCCCCCCCCTGCAAGTGTGTGCCTGTGTGCGCGTGAGCCTCTGCCCCGCCATCTACCCGCAGCAATTCCGAGTTAAACTTGAATTATAGTAATCAAAAATAACATCTCAACTGTGAAAGAAGGTCAACTTTTTTTTTTTTTTTTTGTCTTTGAGGCGGCACTTGTTTAAAAGCAATGAGCGAAAGAAAAAAGAAAGAAAAGAAAAAGGGAGAAGTGAGGACGGAAAAGGGTTAGAGAAAAAACAAAAGGCTTCTGTCAGAGATGTCCTTTCAAGACCTTCCTTGTTACAATATAGCTCAGCAGCTAACCTTGAGCATGTTTCTTATTCAATACAATTCTTTATTTATTTAAAGAAGACAAAGAGGTAATTACATTTATGCCCATCACCATATTTTTTTGTTTGGTTATCCTTGGACTGACTTCACTTCAGCATTATTGTTTCCCGCGATGATCAGGCCTCATCATCAGAAGCTGCGTTGTGCAGACTAGTAGTCACGTTAGGAAGGTTCGGCAGCTGGTAGACTTGACGTGAATGCAGCTTGTCACATCGGGGGAAAAGGGCCTGGTGCTTTGGAAAGCACTGCCTTTTTTGCCAGCTCTTAGCTGAGCAAATCCTCATTTTGCGCGATAGCGTCTCCCCATTCTGCTGCCACGGTGCCGGCAAAATGTAGCTTAATGTGTAAAAATAGGCTTTGCTGCACGCATATAAGGCCTAAAGCAGCTGAAGCCCTCCTTACATGCACCTCCACAACCTTCCCACTACCCCTAAACCCCACTCCCACCTCTTGGCTCCTTGCTGTAAAAGGCTCTACACACTCCCTCTGGCTCTCTCTTTTCTCTCTCTCTCCGGAGAATCCCCCATGTCTACATTTTTTTTTTTTTTTTTAAGAGGAACAGCGTTTTAACATGGCAAGGATTAGCCTGCATATCCCTGGTCTTTACCGCGGCTCAAACAAGCAGGCAAAATGCTCGCTCCATACAAATTGAAATTGGATTTGCCTACTTGAAGCCTTAGGTTATAAAGCGTGGATATTCATCTAATTTGCGACGTTACAATGGGGGCGTAATTACACATGCGGACAAACTGTTACAGTGTAATTATTGTGTCATTAACAGGAGTAAAGTAGAGTTGAACAAGATCCAGACTTACTATGGAAATGCACGGTGATCTAGCAAGCTGTTCTCAGTGAATATTAGTCAAATGAGTTGCCAATACCGGCGATATTACAGAGGAATACCTTTCATGGACGTTCATGGATGTCCTTTTGCTATCTATGGCAGTCCAAAAATACTTAGGATGTATGCAGATCAACCAAAGCCAGAATGCTTGACAGAAATATGGTAAATACTTACATATCTTAAACATACCATATATATATATATCCCATCAAGCACAGCGCACACAGCAGACTACACCCAGACCCAGAGGCTGACCAGCTCTCCTATGCTGGAGTAATACTGTCAGGCCCCAGTGGTAATCTGACTGAACACAACTCTGCTCAAGAAAATGTGAGCACACTATAAACTAAAATAATAAAGGTGTTTAAAACTAGATTTTGACACAGAAACCTCCCACAAGGCCGGCCCACGTAAATATAATTATATTACATACATATAATTGCAGGGCTCACCTTGAGATGTTCGACTTCAGTGGTGCAAATTCATGGACAAGTTGTGTATCCATCGTGTCGCTACGATCAACTGACACGCAGTTGTTCTTGGGCTTGTAGCTAAAACGTCTCAGCCGGTGGAGTCGCAGAGACACATGGATATATTTGACAAAGCCGCCATTGCGCCTTTCGATCTGCGGACAGTCTCCCCTTATTCCTTCAGGCTGGGAGGAAGGCTCGGCAATTCACGTGGCGTGATCAACTCATTCAACCTACTTGGGTTTGTGATCCGGCGCATTAGCTACACAATAATAGGGAAATAAATCAGTCAAAATGTTTTTAAAAAATCACAAAACAACTCTGTCCGCGTTATCTAGATTGGGTGATTAGCCTGGCTGACGTTCTACGCTCAGGGTCATTAGTGCACTACAAGAGAATTGTGTGTGTGCAGTTATTCACAGTGCTTGGTTATCACCCGGGCAAAGCAGGCTACTGTCCTGGCCCTGAAGGTCCCAGGTTCACTGCAGGGCGCTTACTTTATTTTATGTCGTTGTAATATTTACTGTATAAACTAAATAAATGTGCTGAGAGTGGCTCCTACCTTTTCTAGGGAACTTGGAATTTAAAGAATCCAGTCAGATTTTGTCTTAAATGTTTCAATAATGTGGCACATGTGTACATGGTGGCACAGAGCAAACCCGGAGCAGGGTAATATTCCAGTGTAGGACTAGTGAACAAGGGTGGCAGGGCTCAATAGGGGCCCAGTCCCTCCCCCCAGGGCAGACTAATCTGGCCCTGTTTATGTCTGTGAATAAAAAGACACGAAACAAGACGCGCGCGCGTTAGAGAAAGTAAATCAGGTGCTAGACTGAGCGTGAACAAGAGCGAGAACGAACAATTGCATGCGCCCGCCGAAGTCATGAACGGATCACAAAGCGAGCGGGGAGGGTGAAAGCTAACCTGCTGCAAAAGTCCGCCATGTTTAGCATGTGGTCTCCCACCATGACAAGCCTGAATAAGTACAACATACACCTCTTTAGTGTACGCTACGTTGCTCTTGCACCACCTCGCACCGCAGCCGCACACTTTGAAATGGGGCCAGTCGTCTGCGAGTGTGCGCGCCATAATATAGGAGCGTAAAACTATGTGCTTTAAAAAAAAGAAGAAGAAGAAAATGAAATATGTCTCTCGTTTTTTTTTTTCCCTTTTTTTTCCCGGTTGCTCCCCTCTGCATAAATTACTTTTTCTTTGTAATTGACATCCGTTCCTCCACTACTTCCCGCCTCACACTATTCTTATTTTCTCTATAATCAGAGAACTCGGTGGTTACAAAACCTGAGCCTTCTACCCCCCACTCATTTGAAAGAGTCTGGCCTGTCATATCTGTATTTTTTATGTGTCACCAAACTTAAATAGACAGTCATTGTGTTACAGGCACATTCATTCCCCGAGCTGTATTTTTGTACAGTAGGTCAGGACTCTGGTGTCTGGTAAATGATAAAAGTTCTATTCAAACGCACTAATTGTCAGTGTGCCGCGCTGATTGACATGTCTCGGATAAATGCAGACTTAGTATTTTTGTACACGCTTGCACAATATAAAAGGCCAATTTATTTCTCTGTTCTTCTTTCTCTTATTCCTTTGCACAGTTCATTTGATTTCTCTCTCCTCCTTTCTTGCTCTCGTCCCTCTCTCTCCTGCTCCGTCTCGCAGACTCAATTTGTAAATATTACCCATGGTGGGAATTAGCCCAGGCTTTTTAGATATTTTAAAATTCCAATTGTATTCCGACGAGTGTGTTTGATCAAGGCAAGGACTGCAAGCCTCGGTTTGCTCCTCAGTATTCCTGGGTGGCTATCAGTGGCTAGCCTTGTCCTTATGAAACATTTATCAGCCCGTTTTATGTCTTAATGATCACGTTAGGATTCCCCGCTTGGTTATGAAGCCGGGATGGGGGGCGGGGGGGGGGAGAAAAAAAGAAAGAAAAAAAAAAAAAAATGGACTGTTGAGAGAGTGAAGGAGAGGCGATGAAAAAATGACATGGGCAATCCAGAAGGGAGAGAACTGAGTGGAGGGAGAAGAAGGGAGAGATGACAGGGCATCACATTCCTCAGTAAACAGCATCACATTATGCCATCCATTCTTTTCAACTCCAAATCTTTGCCAAAACATAGCTTACCTTTCTCCCGGAACAAGCTTCCATGGCTCACACACACACACACATGCACGCACACACACACACACACACACACACACACACACACACACACCTCCTCCCTCTTCTTCTGTCTTCCCCGTTCCTTTTTATGTTTTTATAATTAAAACATAATATTTATCTTTCCATAACAGAAGGCTGCCTTACTCTGTCAGGTAGACTGTTTGCATATTAATATTCTTAATACATCAACAAGCTATCTTCTCCGGTGTCACTGCTAAAAACTGAGCGAGAATAGAGGAAGAGAAGGTGACTCGAACGCAGCGCTGAAATGCGGGAGAAACTTAACTTGATTGAACATGCAGGGGAAGAGACTCAAAAGTAATGGGGGTGGGGGTGGGGGTGGGGGGGGCTTAAAAAAACAAACAAACAAAAAAAACAACAAAAAAAGAAAACGACAGAGAAAGAAAGACATAAATCAACATCACAGTCACAACTTGTGCTGGCATTGGAGTGTGTTTACCCAGTCTCCACCTCAAGGATGCACATACGAATGCACAGATCCAAACTGAACTGAGCGTTTGTTCCCCTTTCAGTCAAACAAAAAAAAAAAAAGAAAGAAGCACAGGGCAAAACTGTACGCTGGATAAAAAAAAAAAAAAAAAAAGTTTCTCTTCTTTTGATTGTTTATGTGTGTGCTTAAGAGAGGGGCCGGAGGGCCGGAGGGGAGGGGAGGGCAGAGCTGAATGAGGGCTTCCAAGTTCCCTTTCTCTCTCCGGTGACAGCTGTCTGACTCCGTCAATGCGGGATTCCTGTGAAATGAGGCAGGGCTCTCGGTCAGGGAATGCAAATGGATGGCACTGGATGGCAGCAGCTGAGCCGGGGCCGGGGAGTCGGGGATGGGGCTGGAGGAGTGGGTGGCGGTGGGTTGGGGTGGGTGGTGGTGATGGGGGGGGGGGGCGGGGGGCGGGGGGGGGCGGTGCGGGGGGTTTGTTTGAACAAGTTAACTTGGGCATGATTGGGGTTCCTCCTGTGTGTGAAAGAGCAAGAGAATATATTGACCTTTGCCTCATTAAAAATGGAGGACCGGGCATGTGACACCATTACTGAGGAATCTCTTGCTTGCTCTTTTTTTTTCTTTTCCTTTTCCTCTTATCCTCCCCACTTTTTTTTTTTGCTTCCCCCGCTTTATCTCCCTCTCTCTTTCTCCCTCACTCTGTCATTCTCTAAACTCGCAGCCCCCCCCACCCCCCCCCCCCCCCCCCTCAATCTCCTCCTCTTAACCCCATTGACAGGTCACATAAAAAGCCTTTTGTGTCAACATCAGGGTGCTGACATGAGAGCAGAAAGCGACATGAAAAATGGGCTTTATTCTTAGTTGTAGCTATCTCCTCATCACAAAAGAGAGAGAGAGAGAGAGAGAGAGAGGGAAGGGAGAGGGAGAAGGGAAAAAAGGGGGAGACGCAAAAAAAAAAGGGTGGAAAAGTGAGGGAGGGATTAAGTCCAGGGATTAAGATCTCTGAGCTTTCGTGCTTTTTTTTTTCTCTCTCTCTCTCTCTCTCTCTCCCCCTGCCACATTCCAATTGTTCTTAAAATATTTGGCAATGTCAATTAGTAAGTGAGCAGAGCTAGCTGATGAACACAATTTTCCAGGCGACTGAGCACCCTATTGTTGTGGAGCGAACAGCAGATTTCTGAGGTCATTATCATTCCCTGTTAGCCGTGCCCAGCTGCTCTCCTCTTGGCTCCAGCCAAACTCCACTCTCCTCTCTCCTTTTTCCTCCTGCTCTTATACATCATCGCTCCCCTCTTCTCCTCTCCTCTCCTCTCCTCTCCCCCCTCTTTTTTTTTTTTTTCCCTGCACCATGTTCACCAGTTCAGAGCTGGTTGATAGCAGGCAGCAACAGGGGGGCTTCAACAAGAGGAGGGATGGGGAGGAGCTGGCCGGGGGGAAAGAAGAAGGGAGGAGAGAGTGAGATGGATGTAGCGCAAGAGTGGGGGAATACAGTAAAGGAAAATGAGCGAGTGGAGGAGAAAGGAGGAGAAGAGGGGGGGGGGGGGGTGCAGAGAAGGGCATGGGGGGCAGGCTCGGATCAGGCGGCGACTCAACACAAGAGGGAGCATGAAAGGAGTGGAAGAAGAGGAAGGGAGGATGGAGAGGAGAAGAGAAGGAGATCAGATATTGTAGTTTAGACGTGTGGTTTGAGAGATGGCGCCTTTGAAAGTGGAGAACACGGCGAGCATCACAAAGTGGGAGAAAAGGGAGGGTCGACCTTTCAGGGGAAAAAAAAAAACGTGTTTGACACTTTGCGTAGCATTTATCAAACCTGCTTGAGTTTTATGGCAACGCGTCACATCGCACTTCACCCTGTTGTTGCGGCACTTAGTGTAAGTGATCTAAAACACTTGCCCCAGTGGTAGTGCGGAGGGAAGTTATTGTGCTGAGAAATTTCAGTCAAAGAAACACGTTGACCTCAATTAAAAAAAAAAAAAACGCAGCGCCGTCCGTATTTAACTCTCTCTTTCTTTTTTTCATTAAAGAGGAATGCTGTGCTAAAACGTGTTGCTATGGCGTGCGGTGCGCTGAGCGCGGTGCAGGTGAGATTCAAAATGAAAAAGCCGAAAGAAGAAAAAAAAAAACAAAAAGCACCTGCCTGCTGTTACACTTTTATTCAAAAGAATGGGAGTTGTCTTTCACACAGCACAAAGTATCCAGGTATCTGCATCTAAACATCCAAAGGATTCTTCCTGTTTTTTTGTGTTGAGGAAATGATGAAAGGTCCCTTTTAGTGGAAGCACAACAAAAACAAAGCAACGGGTATAGAAAAATCAAAAATCCCAGACTTTTTTTTTTTTTTGTACTTGCCAGTTGTACATCTTTAGGTTTTCCCAGAGGCCCTTTCACCCTCCTCCTCTTTCCTCCACCTTATCTCACCCCCAACAGCACCACCACCACCACCTCCGCCGCCTTCCACCCATGGGCGCCCTCCCTCCTTCCACCCCTCGCGCGGTCATCTTTTCGACAGCAGATTTACACACCCTGGAAAGCAGAAAACGTGTATTTTTTTTTTTCTTTCAACCTTTGTTATCGTTTGTTACAGTGTACAAGTGAGCCATTAAAAAAAAAAAAAACCCAAACAAACTAGTAAAACTAGTTGAGAGCAGCTAAAATACAAGACAATTCTACCAGAAATCAATGAACAGACCAGCAGGACCACCTCCCGTTTTTCTTGTCCAACCTGTAGAAAGTTTGCATAAGTTAACACTGGTTGGTGGTGGGTGAGTGTGTGTGTGTGTGTGTGTGTGTGTGTGTGTGTGAGAGAGAGAGAGAGAGAGGGGAGGAGGAAGAGAGCGAGAGAGAGAAGTGAAAAAGGGTGAGCGGCATCAAAGCGTTGCTCTCAGCTGCAGCTGCCAAGCTTCCTCGTCCCCAGTTAGCAGCCATCCAGCTGTCAGGCTGCGCGAAGAGGAAGAGAGGGGGGAAATCTCTCACCAGCCATATGGTCCCCAGTTCTGTCGGAGACACTCCACGCTCCGTGGGCAAATGGCAAATTCATATATCTAATCAACACTCTTAATATCCAGACCTGAGACCAAGGATATTTTCAGTGTCTTGCCTTTCAACAACATGGCAAAAGGAAGCATATGGAATGTGACCAGGCACTTAGAGTATGTGTTTGTGGTGTTTGCGTGAGCTTTACTGAGCGCTGCGCGCAGGTTACGTGGGTTATCTATGTATGGAGAGGCCCTGCTTACGTTCATCTCAATAGGACAGCGCCGGCGCCTGCTCTACATTTCTCAATGACTCTTACGAAAAGACCAAATTCAACGAGGCATTCATCTTCCCTGTAGCCTGTCTGTGGCGCTCGAAGATCATTAGCTCCTACTGGAAAAAGAAAAAGAAGGGCATAAATATTGTTTCATTTATATAAATCATTTCCCTAAAACAGCTGGGCACTGTTGTTTTTTTTGTTGTTGTTTTTTTTAGCAAACCATCACTCAAAAAGGAGTGATGAGCGCATGTCATTTTCATTTTCAGCCGTGGATTAACGCTCACTTTGGTTAACTAGTAAATATTTATGGGGCGGCACAGGGTCAAAACACTTCATAGTTTCTTTTGGCTCGCCCCATTGCATGCATCCTTCCTCTTATTCTTTCTTTGTTTTCCGTTAATCTTGATTTATCTTGTTGAGCGTTCTCAAAGCGCCCGCCGCCGACCCTTGAAAGGACTTGGAACTTTGATCCGTATCGCCTTCTGAGCAGGCCCCAAAATGTAGTTCCAGGAACTCGATTACAATGCCCGCGTTCACGGCGATGAAGGAGCATGTCAGCCATTGCAACCCTGTGGCTCCTTGGTGTGATCTTAATAGCGTTTGAACAATAATGGAGCTCTATGGCACAGTTGAATAAGATATGTCTGGCTTTCTTTACTCCTCCAGCGGGATAACTCTTTTTTAGCGATGCAAATAATGATACAAGCTGACAGGCAGCGTGTAGACCTCCCAGAAGAAGCAAACTCTCCAGACACTTCTGTGGTCTTCATCCGCCTGAAACAGTATCATGGCAGTAATATGTGCAGTGGATCGACTTGAACCCTTCTTTTAGTTGAGCAGAAGCTGTTAGCTTCAGCACAGCTAGCCCCAGAGAGCATGGGCTTGAATATGGCTTTGTGCTGTGTCTGTTAGCGGGATGCTACACCTGCTCATCTAATCCTGGCAGGCCTCTGCCTCTAGTCTCTCCGGCTGCAGAGTAACGGGCGCCTTATTACACGGCAAGCCGCGCTGAATCGCGGGGAGGTTTGTCGGCATTACAGCGACATCGCTGTGTAAAGCTTGGAAACAACCCTCACCCCCTTCTCGTTGGGGCTGAAGAGCGCAAATCCCGCCCCCGCCCCCCCTCCGGTTTCTTTTCAACAAACAGCTATATGGATGGATCATGTAGCCTGCAGTGGAGGTTGTGGATGTCGTAATTGGTATGTGTTGGGAGAGCAAGATGGATAGAGACAAAGACAGAGGAAGTGAGTATCGTGGAGGAAGAGAGGCAGCATGAGAGGGAGAAGTGGAGAGAAATTTAAATGGATGGAATCAAGAGATATGGACGGGAGGGGGGGGGGGGGGGCAGCTGGGGTAAGAAAGAGAGGGAGCTATCCAAGTCCCACAAATCTTTTGCTCAACCCAACAACCTGAAGCAGAGGCCATTAAAAGCAGGGAGAGCCGGGTGAGATAGCCACCAAGATGGGTACGGTGGCAGCAATGGTTTGGAGGGACGGTAACTTTAATGGCCCCACTGAGTTTTTAATGAGTGTTGTGCCCCAAACAAAATGAGCTAATTAGTGTTATCATCCATATATCAGACCCTACACACACCCATGCATTCTCAGGCAGGCAGACGCACACACACACACACACACACACTCGCTCACAAAAAACCTGCTCAAACAATTCTGAGCTTCTTTTCTTTTTTTATTCCATCTATTTCCTTGTTGTTAACTTAACTTAAAAATCTAACCATCACCGTGTCGCTCCATTCCTTTTGGGATTTGATTGTCTCAACCTATGCGGTCGCACTCTCTTCTACAGAGCTATTTCATTCTATTTCATCCTGAAGTGAGCCCCCCCCCCCTTCCTCCTACACACAAACACACATTTTCAGACCCATAAGCCCTTTGCCCTGTTTGTGAGCGGAGCGATTATGTCTACACTGGTTTAAAAGTAGGATAACAATGCCACGAACGGGCATTTGGAAAAACAGAAAGGGGCTCAAGCCAATATCCCGGCATTTGGACTCAAGCCGCTGTTACCTGGACGTAAGCCGCGTGTTTGTCACGCCATCGCCTCTGGTTGACCACGCCGCCCCCCCCCCCCCCTCCCCTCCCCACTTTATTTCTCTTGCACTAAGCCTATTATAAAATCAATAAACAATTGAGCTTTTTCCAGTCCTTTTAAATCTTTTTTCTCCTCTATATATCCTCTGAGATGAAGGGGAGGCATGCAGGCGGCGGGCAGTGTGGCGCGAGTGCGGTGGGAAAAAGAAGAGCGAAGGAATAAAAAGGGAGAAACAGCTCAGAAACCTCTTTGTTTTTTGCAGTTTTAGAAATCAAGTGAGTTTTGAGCCAAGAGCCAGAGTTATTATCCAATCAAGTCTTATCCAGTGCACTTCAACACAGTCATGGGAAAGTGTACTTTTGATGCACACGTGAGAGCGCGCACTTTAACTTAAAAGTGTCCGGGCGGGGAAGTAATTTCCCCCGCGTGATCTGATATTTGTGACGCGTACCTGTTATGTTGAGACTCAGAAACGGGATAAAATCCCCCCGTTTGTATTGTGACCCCATGCTACCGGATGAGGCTCAACATCTTCAACGGGAGTTTCATCTACTCCCATCACATCACTTCATATAACTTCTCAAGTTGGCGCGGTTATAGAAAGCTCGTGGGAATGATTGAGGGATTTTTAATTGTCACATTCTTGAAATGTAATAACCCTTGAGTTGATAAAAATCAACAAACACCAACTCTGACAGTTGATTTTCAAATTAGGCATCAAAAAATGTTGCGTTTACAGATTTTAATTCTCTCTGTCAGTTTTAAACTCATATTTCAAACTCAGCGGTGGGGAGATGACAATATAAACTTCTTTTTATTCCACCAGTCACAGAGAAGTTGGGAATTAGAATGTCTGCTACAAAGCTCTACCCCCACCCCACCACCACCGCCACCACCACCCCCTCCCTCCTTCACTTCTCACTTTGTTTACTCCTCGAGTGTTCTTGGAGTGCAGATACAGTAATTATCAGTGATCAAAAACGGCGCAGGTTTTTTCGGCTGATGCTCTTGATGTATGCATGACATTGTGTGTCGCCACATCATCAGTCGCACAGAAAGCAAGCAATTTGTGGGGAATAAGCTCTTGCCAAACATGCTTTAGTAGATCCTTTGTAGGCAGGAGGCAGGATATTCCACAGATTGTGACTAAAAGTAATGATCGTCTTTGCAACAGCTGCGTGTGATGCCATATTGTCACAGCAGTGCTTTATTAATATAAGACAGCTCCTTGAACACTCTCGCTCAGCTCGTTGTTCTCTCGGCGTCGGGCCTACACTCATCCACCATGCTTGCTGTATACAGTGGCCGGACTTTTGACTGCAACAGATTTCGGCAAGCTGTTGATTGCGTCATCTTGGACTTTATTCTTCCAGCGAGCCTCCTTCTTGGCTGGCCCTCCTCTCAACATGCCTGCTATTGGCTGACCCTCTGCTTAACCAAGTTCTCATTGGCCAGCAACTCTACCCCCCCCACCCCCCCTTGCCTTGCGCCAAGCCTTCATTGGATGACTCAAAAGATCTCTGGAAAGCTCTCATCAGGATGGTCTAAATGAGTAGAGATGTGGACTGTCGTGGCAAAACCGGCCGCGCTTTCCCTGGCTGCCATTTGGTCCTCGAGAGACAGGGCCCGCGATATACCCAGGGTGTGTCAATGCTGGACGAGCATTTGGCCGGCTCAGTGCTATTCCCAGGGCTTGTCCCCCCACAGAGACCTTGTGTGGGCCGCTGGTGGTGACTGTGCTTCAGGCAGCATGGTGTGGCCATGTGTGTCAAATCCCCCCTTGTCATCCCACCAGACGGAGGGCTGTATCATGGCTATCGTCCTGTCACACTTGGATGATGCTTCTTCGCCTCGGAGTTTGACAGTGACTTGCCTTAGTGACAATTACCATCAGAACCAGCTTTCTTATCCACCTGGTTCAAAAGGTCCGTGTGCTGGAGATTGGCAGGCGTTTCATTTTCCCTCTCCCACTGCTGTCACGCTGTGCCATTTATTCCACTGCTCCGTTTATGTTTCTATCCGCTCCTCTTTTGTCATGGAATGTTAACCATTCGGCCCTTTTCACATCACGATGCCTCTGTGCGCGTAAGCCGTCCCTGTGCAGATAGCGGGCAACGCCAGTCCCCGTTTGCAGGGCCTCTTGCCACCGCATCACACCTCTATTCACCAGGAGAGCTGGTGAGAGAGAAAGCCACTCTCTAAGCATCCGCGGTCCCTCCCTTCACTCCCTGTGTTTTGCTCCTTCTTTCCCTTATTTCCACTGGGAGAAACACTGACCTCATTTGTGAGGACAATAACCCCCTTGACTTTGGGGATTAAGACATGAAACCTTTGTGGATTAATTAGGTTCAGAGCTGAATTCATTTTGTCGCCATGGAAGGCAAAGAGGAGGATATGCGCTGTAGGCTCCATTATGAATTTGCTGTTTGCCCAGATAGATATATTAAAAACAAATGTTGGGGCTGATCACATTTAAATCCTCCAACGGAATGGAACTGCATTTGTTCGCCGGGCTAAGCATCAGCATGGGAAGTGACAGTAACACAAACTGTCAAATCGCAGCAAGCATTATACTTGTCTTATACATCAGTGCTGACTTCAAACCAGGGTTTCTGCAAGCGTGGGGACAATGTTAGCCCACTAAGCTGAACTCTTTGGCAGGGCTGCGCATGCAAATGTGGTCTGCCGGACTATCTTCAATCCGCAATAGGCTGTAGCCCGAATCTGTGCATTCACGCCTCTAGATCTACTCTTAAGCTTGTCACACATAATGCAGCAAGTGCCAGTCCTGACAATGCCACAGGAATCACATTATCTTAGTTGTCTTGGTAACAAAGCAAAGTGTTTGTTTCCCAAGATGCGGTGCAATTGCAATTTAGACGGTTTACACCTATTGTGCCTTCTCTCTCTTTTCTTTCTTTTTTTTTTTTTTTTCAGTCAAGAGCATATGTTGTTTGAATGTATCTTTAGCTCGCAAAAAGGGGCTGTTAGTTAGATGTTTTGTTTACAAAATAACAAAGGTGTTTGTTTCACCAAAGGCACAACAGAAGATGTGTTAATGCATGTTTCATGTCATCTTGTGCTCGCTGTAAATAAAAGCGACTGTTGTCTTATTAGAGTAACACCTTCCGAATGCGACAGCCCCAGGTATAGCTCCCTTATGGACCAAGTGTTGAACATGTGCTTGATGAGATGCCTTCCTCACTTTCATTTACAGCTCTTCTAATGAACCTCCGCCTCGTCATGTCTGCTGACTCCCTTATATTCTTTTATCTGCCCCCAAGTTAACATCGCCCAACGGCCCACACAGCGAGCATATGTTTATGTTGGTGATAAGGTTGTTATAGCGAGCGAATGTCTCGCTTATCCACCCTGTGTTGGCTTGGAAAGCGTAAACCCCCCCCCCCCCCTGTGTGAGGATCTTAGACGGAGTCATTCCCAGACCCAGATTAAGGCCTTGGATTCGAGCACATAATGCACGCCGAGATTCTAGGTCCTCCTAAATCAGGAGGCACTGCGATGGATTTTGCCAGTTTTTGTCGCTTTATTCAAGTGTTGAGGGTGTTACAAGTGACGTCTGGGCAACTCTAGGTCTACCTTTCAAATCCACCGCGTTTTGGCCTGACCAAGTATACCAACAGAGGACGCCGAGGTTCCCTAGTTAAGACTTTCTAGAGACTTCGGTGTACCCACATTTACTGGTACCATCTTTTAACCCCTGGCCTGCCATCCAGCTGCGAGAAGTTAGCTTCCCCCCAGCCCCGAGGACACAGGCTTATCATGGTTCTTTCATAGGGAGAGACTCACATACCTCCCCAGTGGTCCTCCTCATTCCTCCCATCCTCCGTCTTAAGACATGGAGCTAAGTCGGGGCTAAGCCACAAGCCACCCTCACGGGGGTACGGATCGGCCAAATGCCACCTCTCCTGGCAGCGCTCGCAGGTAAGGTGTAATCGTGCCGGCGCAGCACTCTCAGGACCAGAATCAGGTATTCCCTATTAGACACAGAGATGAGGAGTGGATTTTCGGGAGGAGGACGGGAAAGCTCTTTTGGTCAATCCTCCGTCCCGCTCAATATCTCGGTCCTTCCTGCTCATGCTCTCTGCCTCTTTTGTTCCTCCTCCGTTGCCTCTTGATCCTTGAGCCCCTACACCCCCCCCCTCGCTTTTCACATTTCTACCTGTTTTGCTGGTACTTGACAAGACAGGATTTTGTCTTCTCCTGGCATCCCCTCTTTTCATCTTTTGGAGAGAAGGGCAAAAAGAGGATGAGGGATTGAAAGTTTGTGGAGGAAAGTTTTTGGAGGACGTTTCTGGATTATGTTCACAAGGCACAAGCTGCTCACAGTGTGAACATGGCACGTTGTCAATGAGATCTATTTCCATGACGATTATTTTTATACTCCAACAATCAGGGAGCCGACAGCACAGTACCACGGGAGGAAAAGAAAAGTCTTTCTTCCAATTCGATACACCCTCTGTAACATTTTAGTTGTAAATACTAACAAAGCCATGAGGGAGAAGATAATGACAAGACATCAACCTTCTTTTCTGGCGTCACAAATTCCCATTCTACCTTAACTAAGTGTCCTGTTGAGTTGTCAAGTGTAAGTGCACCGAACCTCCGGCTGCGCACGTCTTCTGATCGGTTGCTCTCCACTGCTCAGTGTTGCGGTAAATGCAACATCTGATGGCTTTCGGAAATCCAGCACGTTGGACAGGTGAGATGCTGCAGCGAGCGTCACTTTTGAGATGCGAGTTAGCACCGTGTCACCCATCCCCATCTGTAAGCTATCAAGATTGCATGTTTGGTGTGTGCGCACGTTTTCAGGGAGTCTGAAGTATTTCAAACTGGTTTTATACGCTGCTTGTCCAAGAATTATAATGAAAAGTCTTGTAAAAAAAAAAAAAAGAACATTTGTGCAGTCTATCAAGTATATGGCAACTAAACAACTGATTTGGAATTCACTGCCATATTCAGTGTCACTATTTGACTTGGTGTTTGGCAGACTAAAACAGGGTGCAGATTGAGAGACAGTGTCACAGGGAGAAGGAAATGTCTTGCCTCCTTCATCTGCCGTTCAGATTGCTTCCATTTATTGCTTTCCTAAGCGTTCCCTTTCATTCAAACCTGAGAGAAATGATCGGTGACATTCACCTCCTACTTTACGTGAAGTCGATGACAACTGACGGGACATGTCACATGCGTCGGTACATCTCAATGCGTCTATATGACTCCTCTCCCAATGTCTTGCATGCTCAGTAGGCTGTTGGAGGGCTTTCTGCAAGACAGAAGGGCTCGGCTGCAGAGTGGGGCGAGAGCCAGGCATCTTGATGATTTTTTTTTCGGGGTGCATCACCATCTCTCTGGAAGTGCCAAGTGTGCACCAAGGCCATGCCATTCACTGCAGAGAGTGTGTGATAGGGGCACGCCATCTCCCATCTCTTCCAGGCATCTCGGCGTCTCTGAAACAAAGATGAATCTGGTCGCCGCATTAAAGGCGGACGCTGTGATTTCTGAGAGCAATAGAATTGTAATTCAGTGAAGCTGTAATGAATGCAGTGAAATGGTTGTCTAGTGAAACATTTTGTGAACTCGATTAGAGGTGCTAAAACATTTATTTGTGAAGTCTGTTATTGAAGACATAATTTGTGGTGGCAGCACAGTTTACCTAATTTTATTTATGTATTCCCTCGGTCAATGTTGTTTGTAAATGGATGTGAGATTTTTGTATTATTGTCGAGCGCTAATGCTGGAATTCTGTTTGAACCCCCCCCCCCAACCCCTTCCAAAAAAAAAAAGAGTTACATGCGACTGTCTGCTGTGTATTAACATAATACGCATGAATACTAGTCAAATAAAAACATGCATAGATTTAAATAAGTGCAAATGAAGCTGCCTGCTCAAATTTTCCATACTGATAAATTGTGAAAGATTCTTAATTTCAAATGCCGTACACGAACAGCTTTGTTCTCCATATGATTTGACCTGTAAAGCACATGCAAAGCTTATTTCACCTATTTTTTTTTCCCTCTTTTTCGCTCCTCCTTCCCCGTCTCCACGGTCTAAATTAACGTCACATAACACGGATCGATGGATCCCTGCTAATCGCGTTAGACGTTTTGTTTCAAAATACCAGCGCCCAGCTGGTGACTCCTATCACTCATCTGTTTGCCTCTGTTGTGCTGATCTCCGCCACCCCCCACCCCCCCCTTCCTCTGTCTCTCTGTTGCTCATCTTCTACCTCGGTCCGTCCATCCGTCCCTCCTTTTCTCTCTCGAAGCATCTCTATCTCTCCACACTGTGTTTGCTTTCCAGGGTGGAGGGAGGGGTGGGTGAAAATTTGGCCCAAATCCTAGGTATCACATGTCTGACCATATTTCAAGCCCAAATGAAGCATGTAAAAAAGGAAAGAAAAAAAAATCCCTTTTTCGCTTTAAAGGTCAGACATTAGTGCTGGTAAAAATTGATCTGTGGATTTATGAATTTATCCCTGTTGTTGGGGCTCCTTTGTAATGGAAGATTCAGTGGGGGAAGCTTAACATTGCATTGTTTTGCTTTGACAACGCAGCCACGAGAGCCCGTGCAGCTGTTCCCCATGCTCACAATGGCAGATTAATTAACACAATCATGTGGCGCTGGCTCGGGCTCAACAGCCAGGTCTGCTCAGGGATAGATAGGTAAATCCTATACATGCATTTCCAGACTACCACTGAACATTCTTGTGATGCCGCGCCATAACTAGATAGATTTGGTCCCCGACTGGTCAGCTGTAGGCATGAAATGGAGGTTAAACAGGGGGATCGTTCGCTAATTGCACTGATGTTGAAATGACGGCGTTTCGGGGTGTGAGCGTGCACGTGCCTGTTTGTGAATTTTCGCGCTTTTCAGATGTTTTTTTCTTACATAATTGGAATGATTTTAATGTATCCGCGTGTGTGTTTGTGTTTTTTTCAACAAAAAAAAAAATGTATTTGACGCTTCGACAGGAGTGTGTTTCGGTCACGAAATTTGTCCCGCGTGTTTCTCTGCATCCATGTCGCCGCAGTCAACAACAGCGTGCCTGTGCGTATTTGTGTATTTACGTATACATATGCGCGCGCACGTGTGTGTGTGTGTGTGTGTGTGTGTGTAGTCCGACACCCCTCCCATCATCAACTGGTCTAGAGAGCCGTCGCCATTTGACAGAGCCCCTCTAATTAAGATTCTGCAAGTCGACCCGTCTCTCTTACTTACTTAGTTCCCTGACATTTTAAACTGTCTATTATGCCGCCTGGCTTTCAGGTGCAATGCTGTGTAAATGGCAAGTCAAAAAATTATGTATCTTTTACATACAGTTATCCGTCAGGGGGGCGGAGAGGAGGTGGTGGGTGACGGATCGTACGCGTGTTTAAATTATTACTGGACTCTGTGATATTTCCCGATTGATCATATCACTTCACGTCCTCGCTGTCACTCCATTAGCACCTCTCTTTCTTCCTCATTCCTCACCCGTGCTTCCCACCCGTCATCCCCTCTTCTCCCCTTACTCTTTTTTTTTTTTTTTTAATATTTCATTACCCTCTACCACACACAAACACACACACACACACACACACATACCTCTCCTCGATGCATTGCATGAACATGACCGCAGTTTGTCAATATTTTACCCTTGGCCTATCCCCTGTGTTGATATAATGATCACTTAACAGTCAAGAGTAAGGCGAGGAGGAAATTAGGGCGTCGGCAGCAGAGAGGACAACAACACTGAAGCAATTATGTTTCTTTCAGCCCAAGCATTCTCACGTTAATGAAATCCCTTATCGTAAGGGGGAAAGGAAGGAGGGGAGGGGAGGACAGGTGCACGAAATGTACGTCGTTCATTTATCTTATTCTCTGAAATGAACGGAAGGAGCGGCGAGAGTAATGTAGAGATAAAGTCCGGGCAACAAGTGTGTAGTATTTTTCTTTTTTTTTTTTCCTTTTTCTATTTCATATCGCTGGCCCTGCATTTTGCAATGACAGGCGGAGAAAAGGGAGAAAGAATGGAAGGGGAGGAGGGGAGGGAAGAAGGGGAGGGCACGGTGTATCGCACGTTAGCATCTTCCCTAAAGGACAAATCGAAGACACTCCCCATTCTAACATTTGAAGTATTTACATTCCTGCAAAATGTCTGCCCTTTTCCTGTATAGATGAGATCATTCACATTCTTGGAAAGACACCGAGATCCAACTGAAGACCTCATGTCAAAATTGGGAGCGATCGGGGTCTTTGAAATGACTTTTTTTTTCTGTGACTGACTAAGAAGTCGTAGCAGACATGGTAGTAACTTAAAACTACTGTGGATCTTTGAGAGGCTATCTGGCCCAAGAAGCTATTTAAAGGAGAAAAAAGTATTAGCAAAGGTGACTTACGTCTAAAAACACGTTTTTCCTCCTTAATTCCTCCCTTAAATCATGAAAACACTTTCAATATAATGCAGTTATTTCACGCTGGATCACAAATGTCAACCTGTTCGTGGTGCCACGAAAAAAAAAAAAATCATGGGATCAGAAAGGTCATCTCGTATATATGTAGAGATATTTCACTCAAAATGTTGAGCTGCTGGTAGCACGAGATGAAAAGTCAGGAGATCACCAAAGTCAGTGGGCTTCGTCCTCTGGGGACCATGAATGCATGTACAAAATTCCATGGAAATCCATTCTATAGTTGAGATATTTATGTCTGGGCAAACCAACCATACTGACATCACTATGCTTACAGCTATGCCCATGACATAACCCCCCCCCCCCACACACACACACACACACAAATTGTCATCCCTTGATACAGGTTCAAGCTCATAAGTCATACTTCTATTTAATCACTCAGTCGGGTGGAGGCAGCATTCATTGTATTAAGGATAGTGGCCTACCACAAAAAAAAACACCTTCTGGTAAGGCACAGCCTCCCATATGAGCAATATTGACCATAAGCCATTAGTGCTTTATTTTAATGTGCTGACCCCCCGCCTCAATGTCTGACTGAAGATTTCGCCGCTAATGTCGTTAGCAATTCTTGAATTTTCCTCATACACAGTATCAAAAGAACACTAAACCTAAACACTAATTTGTGAAATTCCAAAACAGGTTATCATAAACTTTTATATAATTATTCCATTAATTTATCTAATACGGATCTTTGACAGCCTATATATTTTTCAGCAGCAATTCATTTGTGTGTGGGACTCATGGTCAAGTGCATACTTCAAGTATTTTTAGGGACTGAAACCAGGTGTGGAGCGAATTTTCCATGAAATCCGCAGAGGGACGATCTCACCGCCAAGATGCCTTTGGGATAACAATACATAAATAAATAAATGCCCCAGTCCTTGTTAGCTGCTGCTATTAGTAGTGTCAGGCTGCAATGGAACTATGTCTGCTTTGGGCTGCTGCGCTAGGCTTCTCTCTGTCTCTCCTGTAAAAGAAGGCTATCTGATTGGAAACAGATCTGGGGCACTGGGGGGGCTCGCCCCAGCTCGCTGGATTTAATGACCCATTTCCTCAGCTGCCTCGTGCCACAAGCAGTTAAACGACAGTCAAGGTGCCCAGAGGTTCCCTACCTAGGGACCGGGCGGGGGAGCGGGGGGAGGCGTGTGGGGGGTGGGGGGGGGTAACAGAGTCTACTCGCTGTAGACACAAAGTGAGTAATAGAGAGCGAACATACCCCGGCTACCAGGCAGCGAATCAAAGCCCATTTCCCCCGCAGGAAGTTAACTAGCACCCACCGCAGTCTCAAGTCAGATGTTCAGCACATTCCAGGAGTTATTTTGTGACTGAAGTGTCGGAATTTACTTCTTTCGGAGTAGCCACCACGAAAAAGAAAAAGAAAAAAAAAGTGGTTACACTTGTTGCATCCCGTGCAAGTGCAGGAGCTCGACCAACAGCAAGTTTTTCCAGTTAGTTTTATGGATGCATAGCATTCTTGTCTGCTGAGGCTATTCTCAGCGGGGGGGGGGGCATGCTCTCTCTATGACAGAGTTCTCCCGGCCCTGATCAATCACGATTAAAAAGGGACACAAACAGGGCGGAAAGCATCTTAAGGCCAAGATTATTGTAAAATCCATTTTTTACCAATCTTTGTAAGCTCAAGAGCTGTTTCCGTAAAACACTGCAACGGAAGACATTCTTAGAAATGGCCGTACATTAACCTCCTGCCCACCCTTAGGAAGCTAAGAGCAGCTTAAGGGCTCCGGAACCATTTCTCTTTACTTCCGCCGCATAATGTTGTTTGCCACTTGTCCAGCGAAACAGGAACGATGAAAGAATGATAGGTGATAGGCGCATAATGAAGCTCACCACAAGCAGCAGCCTAAACTTGGTTCCACTCGGTTAGCGCGACGTATAAAGAGCGGCAAGCTGAGGGCTGGAGCCTTTTTACTGCGCGTAAAGCTTTGTGTTCACAAAGCTGAGCAATTCCAACTGTAACACCTGTGCTTTGTAACGTGCGCTCTGTTCCAATACGAAGCGCAGCTAGCAGTTAGACGTCGGTTAAAAACAAGAAGAAATTGCAAGCAGAGGATTGGGCTAACACAGTGCAGTCAAAGACGCGACAGATGATATTGACACGACCTCGTTTTGTTTTTGGGCGGTAGCGTTCCGTTTATGACAATGAGCCCAACTTGACCTTCTCCTCAAGTACGACGACAGTGCCCGAGACCCAGAGGAGGGACCGCAAAACGGCCGTCAAACTTCCACCACTTACAAGTCGAGCGTGCTCTGCCCTATCAAGCTAATGATCAATTATTAATATCCACAATCCTCAGCCTGTATGTGGCTGCTTGGATACAGAAAGCAGGCAATTATGTGCTACTCTCTTATTTGGGTTTTGGTCGCCTCCATCTCCGGCCTGCCTCTCCCTTCCCATGTGTTGAGCTCCCCCATAAATATATAACAGATAGTTCCTCTTAGCACACCACAAGTTCTTACTGGGGCCCTCTCATTGCAGATATCTAGATCCAGATTAATTTGTAATTAGTCTTGAGTTGTTGAGCCTCCGAATGATAAAGGATTCCAGCCCCCATTCTATTCGCCCCAAACAGTGACGATCACTTAAAAAGAACAAACGCTCTCGTGCTTGATAAAAATAGCTTAAGCTCGGACTTATTTGTTTTGCCGACAAATGCTAGACACATATGTCTGAATAGCCCGGGTGATGCTAAAGCAGAGAATAAATGAGTTGGTCTATAATAAAACTTGCCATTGTGTCTCTCTGCGCATTTGTTTGTAAAAAAAAAAAAAAATGCTTAACAATTCATCAGTTCAGCACGAGGAGCCCTGGCGTTTTTTTTTTTTGTTTCTTGTTTTTTTTTCTCACTTGTAAAAGCTTAAAGTAAGAAACCAAAAAAAAAAAGAAAAAAAAAGAGAATTAAAAAGCTGTCTTTTTTCTTTTTTTACAATGTAATTCTCTCTCCAGGAGATACCCCCTCGACGGGTTTCTTTTAGGCTTCCCATTAATTTGCCTCCAAATGTCATATATCCCTCCACAGATAAAAAAGATAAATGGGATAAAGACATATGGGCTTTTTTTAGGCAGTGTGACTGTGTGTGTGTGTGTGTGTGTGTGTGTGTGTGTGTGTGTGTGTGTGCATGCATGGGGTGGGAGTGTAAAAAATGCTGGAATAGTTTTTAGTCATTTAAGAGGACAGGGGGTGTAGAGGCAGGGGGGGGGGGGGGGGGGGGGGCGAGATGGGGGGTTCAGTCTATTAATAGTTGAGTCATCAGTGCCTCAATGTTCTGAAATGGCAAATTGTTAGATCCCCAATGGTGATTATTACTTGCGCTGTCAATGACCTTCATAACAAATTAAAATTATGCGACTGGGACAGAGCGTGCTCTTTAATAGGCGTTATGCATGGAATTGTGTGTGTCTGTGTCTGTGTGTGTGTGTGTGTGTGTGCGTGCTTTGTGCGTGTGTGTGTTCATATGCGGGTGGCCAGAGGGTGAAGGCCCCCAGCATTTAAAGACTCCTCTCCCCGCACCTCGCTAAAACTGGGGCCTTTCTCTCATTTATTCTTAAAAGTGTGGATCCATCTCTTATGGTCATTGTCTCGTGTCCACACACATACACACACAAACACGCACACGGGCAGGATGTTTGCAGCTATAGTATAAATCTTTTTATTTCATTTTCTGAGACGCTGGACGAGTTCATAGAGGAGGAAAACGGGACGCGTCCTTGGTCTCTGGATTTACTGCCTGACCAGGCTATGGTGGGAGCGATAGTCTCTCTCTCTCTCACACCCAAACACACACACACACACACACACACACACACACACACAGTATGTATGCATGACGTGCAGCAGATTTACCCACTTTAGCTCCCCCGCCACAGTGGCCTTGTTAAAAGTCTTCATCGCTCCTTGTGGTAATATATGTCTTTAAGTGCACATTTATGCTCCAGAGCTATCGATCACTGTACATTCTCCACTCGATAATTACTCCACCTTAATATGCACCCTTAATGAGGCTTAATTGATTCATTTTCATTGATGAAGAATAACGCCACTAATGGCTGCGGTGTGCGGAGCATTGACGCCACGGTACAGTATACACTCCGACCAGTGCCAGGTGGATTGAGGGTGGGATGGAAGTGGTGGTGCTGTAGCTTAGTTTGATGATTGGCCCATTGTGCTTGCTGTTGATTTAGCATGCACGAGAATGAATAGGAAATCAATGGCGGCTTAGGGAGGAGTTCTGCTTCGTTCAGTGTTAAAGGGGCAGTGCAACAGGGTGGCTGCAATCTGTAGGTGACAGGTCTCCGCATACATTTTCGCTCTCCCTCCTCCGTCCGCTGTCGCTGCTTCGCTGTACATCGGCATTTCATTTTGTTATTTTTTCTTTCTTTCCCTCGTGCTTTGCTCCCAACACGCTGCTGCCACGTCCTTTCCTCCTTTTCCCTTCTGCCTCCCTCTCTCCTCCCGTCTCAACTCCTCGCATTCGTCTGAATGTGTCTCTTTTATCCCCTTTCTCGTCCTCCGCTCATGTCCTGTCGTCTTTTTCCTTTCCATCTCACTCCTCTTTTCTAATTTTCTCATCGTTTCTTTTCCCCCCTTTTGTTTCATACCCTTGCCCCCCCCCCCCCCCCCCCCCCCCCAATGTCCTGTAATGTCATTTCCACCTCTCCTTCATTGTTTTTCCTCTCTTTTCACCTTTTCACTTCTCTTGTCTTTAAACCCTTTCCTCTCCTTTCATTTCCTTGCATTCTCTATCCATGGAAAGCCAGCAGTATCCCAGTAAAAGAGACAGCGACCTAGTCATCCTTCACTAATGGTAACCACACCACTTCCTGCCAACACAGACTGAGAGGGGGCATGATGAATATACACCCTGATTATTATAGCACTACACACACAACCACACACACACACACACACTTGCCAATGTGTGTGTGTGTGTGTGTGTGTGTGTATACAAACGCACAGACAAACACATTAGTAATTGCTCTTGTCTTCATGTCCTAAAAGACACCCACCTCTGTCCCCATCTGCCTTTTGTGCTCTCATGCATACATGCAGACAGTGGTGGACAACACACACATAAACGCACGCACACACACACACACACACACACACACACACACACATACACCCTCAAGCATCATCCACAGCCTCTCAACGGGCTATGATCACCCTGCTAGAATGATAAAGTTAGTGAGACATCAGTGCTCCTCAGACGTGTGTGTGCATGTGTGTGTGTGTGTGTGTGCGCGCGTGTGTGTGTGTGTGTGTCTTTTTCCAATGCTCTTTGAAGCCTGAAACAGACTTGAGGAAGGGGGGGGAAACAAAGGTGGGCCGGTGCCAGGAGGAAACTTATGGCACCATTCCTCTTCCCCTAGCTGGGCAGAGGCATAGCCTTTACTGAGGGAGAGAGCCACCTTCTGTCAGTCTGGGGGGGGAGGGGGGGGGGGGGGGGGACATGAGAGAGAGTGAGAGGACGAAGAGCTGAAGATGCATCGGTCAAGACGATCACTTCCACCTGTACAGTGATGAGGACGTGAAATGATTTCTACATGCGATTGCGTAAGGCATCCGCTGCTATTGTAGGCTGCACATTTAAAATTTTCTTTTTTTTTTTTGGTCGCAGCAATGCCCTTCACCTGATAGTTTTGGAGAAATAATCCTCCAGCATGAAGATCACACTACCTGAATAGATATCCTTGCACTTCAACCCCCCCCACCACCCCCCCCCCCCCTTTCATTCAAGAAAGTGCTTCAAACAATAGCTTTAACACAATTCCGCACAAAACGGAAACCGCTACCCTTTCATTAGAAAAAGGAAACTATCTCTCCTCCTCACCCCCCCCCTCCCCTCCTCCTCCTCCTCCTCCTCACCCCCCCCACAACTCCAGTTTTAGTGCGTGCGCCGCTAATAAATATAAATGTTTGTGATTAGCATCTCTGCAGCACAGGTGCATGTTTGTTGCGAGGGAGGCTTGTTCATTAATTTTCAGCCATGAAAAGTGCAGCTCGCCATGAACGGAGAGTCCAAATCCGCACACACTGATAAATGAACGCACAGATTGTTAATGTACCATTGTAAGGCTGCTGCCTCCACCAGCTTGAAAAAAAAAAGGGGGGGGGGGGGGCGGGGGATTGGAGGCCTTCTGCAAAAGCAGGGCTATGAACGCACACACACACACACTGGGACCGAGAGGTGTGGCTGGACCCTATTCAGAGGTCTAGATTAACTGAATAGAGCTTTGAACCAGTGTATGTGTGTGTGTGTGGTTTTTTTTTATCCTTACACATATAGCCAGGGATTATTTAGATTATATAGACAAGGCACCCCCACCACCACCCCCCCCCCCCTCCCTCCCTGGTGTGAGGCCTCTGGCTCGTGTTGCCTAATTAGATTTGGTAAAAACTGGTATCTGCTGGTGACAACGGCGCTAGGAACCCCGCGTCCTGGTGTAAGGGCGTGTTGGCGCACTTAGCTGTATGGACTGGGCCTTTCAGATGGGAAAAAAAAACAGAAAACTGTTGGCGCTAGAAGTGCATCTGTTTGGGTTTGCCTCGGGAATGTACACCCTGCGTGACGCGGCCATTTGGAAAACTGCGGCCATAATCCTCAAAGTATTCTTTTCATTTTTTATTTTTTTTTTATTATTATTGTTATCATGATGGTCATGATCATGATTTCATATCTGGATTAGCACCCTCAGTCTGGGTTGACATAGTTGATTTGCCTGGGCGTGGACACAACACGTGTGCATTATCAGAATCTCCCCCACACTGTGTATTTTTGATGAGATAATGCACGCTGAATCTAAAACCCATGCTCAATATGTGTTTTTTCTTTTTCTGTTTTTTTTTCTTTTTTTGTTTTTTTTGTTTTTTAAGACAATGTCGCAACTGCAATGTTCACAACAAGAGAGGGAGAAACGCCGAGGAAGAGTAAACAAAGAGAGAATAAATGCAATCTGCCTCAAAATGGGTTGTTTTTCAGGAGCTGCGAAAATGTTTTAATAGGGGACTGCTGAACACCTGCCTTAAAATGTCGTTTCAACATCTCCCGAATGCCATTTTGCTTAATTGACTTGGAAATGGCCCAAATGTATTGCTGAATGCGATCTAATTAATATTAATAATAAATGCCATTATTAACATCAAAGAACATCTGGTGCCCCTGTTTACCCCACCGCCTTATATGTAACACATTCTGCCGCTGTTTTCATCTCACAAACATTGCGCGGTGGGTACAACAACAACTTGCATTTCCTTTCTTTCTGGTTCCCTTTTTGGTTGATTTTGCTGAAATTTCTTTGGTCTTATTTCTGTCGCTCGACAGGGTCAGCGGTAAAGCAGCAAGTATGAGGTGAGGATGCTGTGTACAAATTTAGAGCACAGTTGCTCTTTTCTGGTCCCCCCCCCCCCCCTCCTTTCTTCTTCTTCTTCTTCTTCTTCTTCTTCTTGGTCTGGTTGTTGTAATACCTCAGAGACTCCTCGGATCCCTTGTGTAGTCCGTTATAAAAAAATAAAGAATATATACATTTATATATATGGAAAATGAAAAAATAAATAAATAAATAAATAAGCCCCAAAGCATCTGCACAGTAAGAGAGCCCTGCATTAGGACTTTCCCAATGCCCATAAATCACGGACCAAATAACTTTAATCTAAAATTTCATTAAGTAGTCCTTGTCAGGTAGTAAAAGGAGGGGGATAATGCAGTGGTGTTTAATGATAATTGGTGTTTGGTTAATAAATTCTGCGAGTTCAGATTACGTTTTAGCAGTGGCTAGAATGCTAGCATCAGCAGCATCAGCAGTGTAACTAAACCTCAAATTGATTAACTCGCATGAACAAGACGCTCACAAAGATGGCAGTGGTCCAAATCAAAAAAAAAAAAAGAGAGAGAGAGAGGGGAAAAGGTGTGTGTGTGTGTGTGTGTGTTGGGGGGGGGGGGGGGGGGGGGGGGGGGGTTGTTGGGAGGTGTGTGTATGAGAGAGAGAGAGAGGGTGAGTGAGAGAGAGAGAGAGAGAGAGAGCAAGCATCAGGCCGGATGGTGTTGTGTTGCTCTGGTGTAAGGAAATCAAGTCCCCCCGGGCGCATTTTTAAAAGCCTAATGCCTTTCAAATGATGTCATCACATTTTACTCTTTCTCTCTCGCTCTCTCTCCCCCCCCCCTCCCTCCCTCTCACCCAATCTCTCTTAATATCTTTCCCCTTTTCAAACTGTTTCCGTCAATCACCCCCACCCCCTTCCCTCCCCCGCTCTCCTCCAACTCCCCCCACCACCACCAATCAGTTATTTGGCTACGGGGAGAGGCCGGCGGACCTTTCGAGGGGGAGTCACGTGACGCATTAGAATAATGGCCGAGCGAGAGGCAAAACATCTTGTGTTTTTATGACTGATGTGACTAGTTTTTATTTCCTGAAAGTGATATCATACTAATCAAAACCACAGAACGTTTAGAGTGCAAAGTGTGATTGAAAGAGCACCATTAAGGAACTGGCAAACCCCCCCACCCCAACCATCATGCCGCACCCCCAGCATCATATATGCACACACATTCATTGGCGTAGCAGTTTATTTCTGCTGTTGTTTATGATTTTTTTTTCCTTTTCTTTTTTTGTCCTCCAAACTGGGTGTGGCCGCTAGGCAACGTGCCCCCCCCCCACCCCCCCCATCCCAGGGGCACCCACATGAACACTGACACACAAAGATCCTTATCAATTTATATATTTGTCAGTCAGTCGCGGAGGCTGCCCCGGTGGCTTGTCCCCACAGTGGCAATGCATCGGTCGCTTTGTTGCAAGAGATCCTGGTGGCGGAAGAGAGTGAGGTGTCACACACACACACACACACACACACACACACACACACACACACAGGCACACTTACACGCACACTTACACACACAGTTGCACTCTAGCACACAGTTACATAGAGGGGAGTGTGAGTGCAGCAGACAGAAGGCAGAGTGACTGATACTCAGCCTGCCTCCCAGATGGCCTGCTCAACTCTGCTCCAATCTGATCTCAGAGCCTTTGTTCTGGCATGTTCCATTACGCCGCTGTGACACCAGTAAAGGCAGAGGGGAGAGGAGCTGGTCTCAGATCAGATACAGCTGAATTATACATGTATTTCTCTTTCCTGCCCCCCCCCCCCCCTGTGATATTCTTGTACTAGCACAGTCACAGTTCTGCATTTGTCATGTTTTTTCCTGGGGTAGAGGCGTGTGAGGGGTTTTCGTAGCAGATAGATTAGAACTGTTTGGATGTTTGAGCTTGATGGGATAAAAAAAATGGGGGGGGGGGGGGGAGGTGAAGCAGCAGTGGCTTGAATGTTCAATTAAAAACAGAAGAAAAAAAAATTCTTCAGTGGTTTTATTCTGGAAATGAGTCTTGATACCTCTTGTGGGGATTAATGCCAGACAATGACGTTTGGCTGAAATAAAACATGTCAACTCAGCGGCGGTCTTTGACACTTCGGACAATTTAGTTGAGGCAGATTGGCTTGTAAACGCTGATCTTTTATTAACCCCCCCCCCCTGTGATATCCTCTGCCTGAGTTACAGAACAAAAAAAAACCCAACAACAACAACAACAACTGGAAAACATGTCATGATTCTATTTTGTTTCAGTGTGCAGTTATTAATTTACTCCCAGCCTTTATTGGCCATTGGATAGGTATGGCGCAAACCTGCCAGCCCTGACCCATTTGCATGAAATGATGGTTTTTGAATGCCTAATTCTAGCAATTCCGGCAAAATGGTCAAATTTAAAGATTATGAATATTAGCACAAAAATGTCAGGTCTTCCTAATTGCATAACAGTGCGAGCACAGTGGAGGCGTAATAGGAGCCGGCCTTTTGCGGGCTTTTATATAAAAAAGGCTCACTTGTGACAATCACTTTAATGTTGTGACTCCTACAGTGAATCTTCTTTGCATAAAAAACAAAAAACAAATATGGAAGACGGGGAGCGAAAATCAATACTCGGAGTATAGTTACAGCTGGGTGTCAGCGAGTGTCTCTCCCCACATCGCACACCCAGCTGTGAACGATGACGCCTAATATACGGGGTGACCTTCAAAATGTCATAAATGTGTTGTGCAATAAAGTGTCAATATTTGTGGTTATGTGGAGCAGGATGACTTTTACAGTAATTGGAACAGCCGCATTAAAAGCTGCGGATCAGTCAACTGATTAAAGACAGCCATGCCGGACGCCCTGCTAGTGCCTGGCGACGGCGTGTGCGCGTTCCAATAGGTGCGCGCGTGTGCATGCCCTCGCGTCGCATGGCATGCACGCTCGGCAGGACGAGGAGGCCCACCCAAAGTTCAGTTTTACCTTTCTTTGGTGGTGCGTGCTATGTGTGTGTGTGTGTGTGTGTGTGTGGGAATGTGTGAAGCCCATTTATTATTGAAGGGCTGTTCTATGCCAAGAGAGCACACTCTCATCCTCTCAGTAGTGAGTCTTCCTCTTACAGGAGCACTATTAACCCTGACACACAAGGACATGTGTGTGTGTGTGTGTTTGTGACAGAGAGAGACAGACATGCAGAGTGTGTGTGTGTGTGTGTGTGTGTGTGTGTGTGTGTGTGTGTGTTTGGAAGTGTGGTCTGGTGTTTGTCCTGCTTCTAATCTGTGTTTTGGATTTTTTAATTTTAGCCCCATCTGGGGTGGGCAGGTGGGCCACTGTCTGTTACACGATCTGGAGAATCTTTGCCAAAAAGGGATCTGTACAGTAGAGCGCTTGAAATATGTTTATGAGGAGGCAACTATGGCTACAGTATGGTGCAGTCGTGGACCAAGCACTGGGGGAATTGTATTCACTTTTATTTATTTATTTTCTGTCTAGCAGGCATCTTTTAAATGCATTCAAATGAAAATGCAAAAAGAACAGGGCGGGGGGGGCGCAGTTGATGTGTTAACACAATACTGAAATTATGCAGGAAATTGCATTTTCACTCGTGATATTTTACACACAGTTTGTGTTGAGTGTAATTTGCATCAAGCCCTGCAACGTGTCGCATCGGCAAGGCCGCCAATATTCCATCGTGATATACAGAATTCCCTCGAAAGTGTTGCAAATTTTAAGTGGATTTAAGTAGATTTGAGGAAGCGGCGCTGTTTTCAGTGGTCCATTTGGACAATCATTTGTGTCATTTGATGAAGTTTCTGGAGGGCCAATCCCCAGTTATTATACAGGTGGAAATAATGGACAACCTCCGAAAAGGATTGTTTTCCTGCTCCCCGTGTAACACCACATACTGTTTAAAATTACGCGTGAAAAGCACGATCATTTTAAACCAGCATCTGCTTTTTTGTTTTTTTTTCTTCTTCTTCTTCTTTTTTTAAATCCAACCGTCACCCGGCTTCTTTCTCCTCGCTAGTGAGTAGAGGCCGCTGGTATTTAGTATCTGTGTATTGTCACAGACTTAACATTTAGGTGGCTTTTCAGTTCCAGTTGTGATAAATAGCCTTCCAGCCTGATAGCAGCGTCGCTGAATGGAGTTGTGTGTTGGTGTCAGCGCGGAAGGGGACTTGCTGACTTGGGCCTTTCCTTTCTGTAAACCTTATTTGACTCCCCGACAGAGGAGGGGCGGGATGGGGTGGGGAGCGACGGAAAAGAAAAGATTAGGCTACTGTTAAAAAATGTTCTTTATTGTGCGGCGCGGTTGCCTAAGTGGGTTGCTCGATTTTGATTATTTTTCTTTCTTTCTGCCACCGCCCCCAGTCCCCCCCCCCCCCCCCCTTCCCCTCCTCCCTACTCACATACCAAATCATGTGCCAGATTAGAAACTAAATAAAAATTTGAACTGTGTTTGTGCTTCTTTGGGTCACGCGCGTACTGACACGCTAAATACTTTTTGACACAGACTGTGTGTTTATGATTGAAAATACAGCTATGACTGCGCCGCTGTGACTACGGCGGGCCGGTTTTTGTCGGTACATTTCCTCTCTTTTACCGCAGCGTCGCCGCTGCCCGTGACCACGGAGCTCATAACTTCTCCTTTGCCCACCAGCACACACCTCAGATGGATACAAGCTGATATGGCAGCCTGCAACAAAAACAAAAACAAAAAAAGAACAAGCACCAAAATTAAGAAAGAAACAATATTTTCATATGAATTTTTACTTGAAATCCGTAAATCTGTCGTGACAGGTCTGCGCTGTGTGGGCTGACGCTGAGCCTCCTGCGCAGTGACTGCTATTGGAACTAGTACAGATATTTTTAATTTAACAGCTTCAAGATACGAGACATATC